>NC_133648.1:258399142-258474321 GCF_009905375.1 Apium graveolens
TTTTTTGTCCGAATTTACATAGTAAATATGTGAAATAAATAAATTTTAAAAATAATCAACTTATTTAAAATATATTTTAAAATAATTAGATATCAAATATATCATAAATATATTTAATATCTAATTATTTAAACACATTTTTAACATCTAATTTTTAAAAAGATAATTATCATAGAGTTTTAAAAATATTATTTTAGTGAGGTCCATGTAAATATAAATCTTATTTTCACGAGCTTCGATGTAATTTAGAATAAAGTTTTTTGACCAATAATATAGAAGAAAACTGAATTTTTTTTACTAAAAGTATAGATGTTATAAATCTTATTTTGATGCGGTGTCCATGTAAATTTATCATCCCCTTTTTTGACTAATAATATAGAAGATAAATGAAAATTTGTAAAGACAGTCATTTATATAAATTTTTAAGGGGTGTTTTTAAAAACGGAATTTATATAATTTATTTTCAGTATAACAATATAAGAAATTATATTATATGATTTGATAATCAATTATGTAAATTTCTTTTTGAGTAGATGATTTAAGTAAACTTTTTGATATCTATATAAAAAATTTATAAAATAGTTCATATAGATATTTTTATTATAATAAAAATAAAAATTATTATTATTATTATTATTATTATTATTATTATTATTATTACTACTACTACTAATACTATGAGTAAAGTGACTACGAGAAATTTTTAGCTAAGAAATTTTTTAAAATTATTTTCATTATATGCTCATTAAATCATTCATTTAAATCATTCATTACATGATTCAGTATTTTTAGTAAATTTAAATTAATTTATGTAATTATTTGCATAAGTTCATTAACTTTTAATTTCATAAGTTATATATAATATCTTTTTCTTCATATTCCGCATTTTCACCAATTATTTTTATTATTAAAATTTTTGGTTTAGAATTTGTAATAGCATCTATATAATTTAGTGAAAGATAGCCCTTTCATATAATTTATCCATATGGTATAACCTCTTATTTTACTATATTATGAGTATTGCTAATAAGTGATTCAGTTTTAAAAAAAAAATAAAGATACTTTTTTGTAAATTTAAGTTATACCGAGGCGATGGCATATTTTTTTAATATTTTTTGTTTTTGTATTTAATTTGAATTAAAATTTTAATATATCAGATTTATTGGTTTAAATTTTTAAAAGAAATGATTTGATGATAATTATATGTAAATACACGTATATGTTTCTTATGTTTTTAGAAATGTAAGTATATTTTATATTTATATATAACATGGTATCAACTTGATTAAGATGAACTATACATACTTTCGATTAATCTTTATTTTATAGAGATAATATAAATAATCTCTATTATACTTTTTAGGTATAGAAACGAAGCGGAAAAATAGTCAACGAATATTTTATTTTGATTTTATTTCAATTTTAAAAAATATTTTGTATCCTCTCATATACATTTTTAGTTGATATAAGAATAAATATCTTATTTTGATTTCATTTCAATTTTAAAATTATTGTATATACTCTAAGTACTTTTTACTTATAAAATACGAGACATTGTCGAATTGAGTTAAAAAATATTATAAAATAACTTTTATGCTAATTTGAGTTATAACAGAGCATTGTCACATTTTTTAACATCTAACATTTTTATATTTAATTTAAATTAAAAAATTTAGTATATGAAATTTGTTGATTTAAATTTTTTAAAAATATGCTTTGATAATAATTATATGTATATACGTGTGTATGTTCCTTATGTTCATAGAAATGAAAGTATATTTTAAATTTATATATAGCATGGTATTAACATGGTTAAGGTGAACTATACATATTTTCGATTATTTTCCATTTTATAAAAACATAATATAGATAATCTCTATTATACTTTTTAGTTATAGAATACGAGGCTTTGTCGAAAACGACGCCGAAAAATAGTCAACTAATACTTTATTTAATTTTTTTTCAATTTCAAAATTATTGTATATCTTTTTTTATACCTTTTTTAGTTGCAAAATACGAGGACGCCGCCGAGAAACTGTCAATTAATATTTTATTTTAATTTTATTCCAATTTAAATTTATATTATATCCTCTATTGTAGTTTTTAGTTATTGAATATGAGGTCTCATAAAAAACGAAGCCGAGAAACAGTCATTTAATATCTTATTTGAATTTTATTACAATTTCAAAATTATTTTATATCCTTTTAAATCTTTTAAGTTGCAGAATACGACGACGCCGAGAAACTGTAAATAAATATCTTATTTTGATTTTATTTCAATTTCTAAATTATTGTATATCCTCTATTATAATTTTTAGAAATAGATTACGAGGCATCGCCGAATACGAAACCGAGAAACACTAAATTAATATTTTATTGTGATATTTTCCAATTACAAAATTATTTGATATCATGTGTTATAACTTTTTAGTTGCAGAATATGAGACGCCGAGAAATTGTCAATAGATATATTATTTTTAATTTTTTCCCTAAATTATTCTATGTCCTCTATTATAATTTTTTAGTTATAGAGTATGAGTCATCGTCCAAAAGAAAGCCGATAAGCAATCAGTTAATATGTTATTTTGATTTTAATAGAAAAAGGTAATGTGAATAATCATATTAACTCCATTTTTAACATATTGTTACTCTGAAAATCAAAACTTTTGGTGTGGAATCCGAATGAAAAAGAGATGTATCAATTCTCTTCTTGCATATGCACTTTGAACATTTGTTACAGTCTTTCTAAAAATATTTTTCATTACTTTACTAAACGCATAAATCACTACATATATAGTTAATTATATCATTTTTTAGTTTGTTTAAATTTAATAATTTTATGGAGGAAATACATATTAGCTGTTACATTATTTCAAAATATTGTGCACTGCACATATTTTTGAAATTAACATTTTATAAGTTTCCTAATAATGCGATGATCAAGTAAAATATTATATTTTTAAAATAACGTTAAATTAAAATTAAAATGACCAAAAATAAATTGTAAAAACATTCTCAATTGGTCACTATAATAAATAAAAAATAACAAAAATTTTGGCTAGAGCACTTGTAACGTAATATTTGGAAGAATACTATTTCATTTTTTAGTACAATCCAAAATTATGACTTTTACCATCAAATTAAAATTTAAATTATCAAAATAAATAGAAAATATTTTTCTTATGTAAAAATATGAAAATTAGTGGCCGCGAAGCGGCCTTAGGGTCCGGTTATAACAAATGACCCCTTAGTTTTAGTGTTTCTTCTTTCAGACTATATAGTAATTGAATCGTACAGAGCCGTTTAATCTCCTGGTGGCTGGTTTTATACCCTTGTTGCATATTTGTTTGCTATTTCGCTGATCCGGTTTCACCACAAATTCTCAGCTTCTTTCCTCCGATAACAATGGTATTTTTCACTCTATATTTAATAATAATAATAATAATATATTCTTACTTTTTTGTATTACTACTTTGTTTCACTGCTGATTGTTTCTAGGGTTTGTTTGTAGTATCATCTTTAGTTGCCTTCTTCATATATCTATGATGTGATTCTACTTTTACTCACTTGTGATTCGTTTCCAAAATGTCGATTTTCGAAACACATGCCATTTTTTTAAGCGATTACATTTATTTATAGGTTTTGCGATTATGTACTTGTTGTTTATTTGTCGAGATCCTGGTTGTTTTTTTTTTTGGTTTTCCTAATACTAGTGTGCCTATATAAAACGGTGCTGTTTAATTATAGAGATTCTAATTATTTTGGGGGGTTTTTTAGTACTAATGTGCTCACATAAATCCTTGCTGTTTAGTCATTGAGATTGTAGTTTTTTTGGTTTTAATTACTACTAATGTGCTCGTATAAATCCTTGCTGTTTAATTATCGAGATTGTAGTTTTTTGGCTTTATTAGTGCAATGTGCTCATCTGTGCTGTTTAACTATCGAGATTGTAGTATTTTTTAGTACTAATGTGCTTGTGAAATTGCAGTCTGGCAGGGGAGAAAGAGAAAGGTCTCGAAGAGACTATGTTCCCAGGTCGGAAGAGAGGAGTCGTCCTGGTGGCAGTCGTACCAAGGCGCCGCCATCGAGGCATCTTTGGGTAGGAAGTCTGGCTCATGATTTATCTGAGAGAACTTTGAGTGAACACTTATTGCGGTTTGGTGAGCTTGAGAGCGTTGCTTTTTTACCTGGTCGGGGCTATGCTTTTGTTAATTATAAGTACGAGGAAGATGCGTTTGCTGCATTTAGAGCACTTCAAGGGTTTATTGTCGCGGGCAATCCGCTTAAGATTGAGTTTGCAAAGTCGGTTAGTCTTGTACACCTTTGGATGCTTTGTTTACCACTTTATTTGATTTATTGTGTACATTCTTTTATTTTATTCTTTTGTATGAATGGTTTGTTCATTTGTAGTCATGTATAGTACAGTGTATATTTAAGGACACGACCATAAGACAAACATGTGCAGTTGGAAAAACTGACATGGTCACAAAAATTACTAGGCAGAGAAACTCTAAGTGTTCTAGTCTCTCAACAGATAAATAAAAACTTCCCCTATTTATCAGCCTTTTCACTTGCAGAAATGTTTATCTTAAGTCTTATATTTAAAAACAAACTATGATAGACCTATAACGATACTGATTCATTAACATCTTTCTCCATGTTACTTGGAGTTTTTTGCTTACATTAATTATTCATAAGCCCGCAATACTTTACTACAAACTTGTAACCCTAATTAAGTGGGAGGTCATTTAATAATGCATTGTTGGGCCTCAAAATACAGGGCTGCCACGTTGAAAATGGAATATGATTAAAATTACCAACACACTTTAAGTTTAGCAAGTTAAGCAAGCATCAAAAGAAAGACCTCAAATGGTTGCAAATCAATCATTCTGAATATAATTCTACAATAAAAGTTGGTTGTACATACCTTTTCATTTGGACAAGAAACATAAAACTTTAAGGCCGGCGAAGATACATTTTTTGTCTTGATAATTTAAGAGGCTAACACAATTCTTCAAGTGGCCAGTTATCCCTTCATTCATTGGTGATTAATATCTAGTTAGCAACCAGAAGTTTCTCTCCTTCGAAAAAGTCTTTTTGCATACCTAGATAACTTGTTCTATTAGACTGATTAATCTTGTATATAGTATTTTCTCCTCTGTCTACGTCTCCCGTAGTTGCAATATGCATTTCTGATGGATAGCATGCACTACATGTGGTCATTTGTAGACTGTAGTTCAAACAAGTTCAGGTATTTCTGAAGCATAACAATTATATCATTTGCAAGCCTTTCCCTTGAAATGAAATCTCCCTTCCTCACATTTGTTGAAACAGTTCTGCTACTGCATTTACATACAGAAAGCAAACAATTATGCTTATCATAATTACATTCAATACTATCTCTAGCATGTAATGCGCTGATGCAGTCCTACAAGTAAGAATTAACAAAGCTACTTTGATATATCCAGTTTGCTTAACTGTGTCACTATGACAACCAATATTATCAATCTTGCAGGGACCACTTAGTAAACCAATCCAATCGCAGAGAATTACGAAAAAGTAATATATTTTAAGAATGCGAAATTGCCAGTAATAGGTTTTTGTTGAATAGAAATGATATGTTACAGATGTTTTGTGGTTTATGAGGAAATTCAATTTGTAGTGAACACTCATCTGTTGGAGGACAACTAGTTCCGTAGAAGGAAATCTCTCTTAATTTAGGACTGAAGGGTCAGGGGTGAATGCAGGATGTTGCATATTGTGATTAAGATAATTTTATTTAATATAATCTATCTTTTTATTGGGATCTCGTAGCTTCAAGTCTAAGAAGGCCTACTGATACTAATTTATGCTGATAGGCAATGGTAGGTAATAGGATGATGGACTTGCAACTGCGCTCTAAGTTGGTGTTTACCTTACAGGCTATTCAGCAATGTATGGGTGTGCAGTGATAGTGTCTTGATACTTAAACCAATCCTGCAGGTCCTCACTAGTAACAAGACATGACGTGATAATTTATCAATCTATGCCTACATAACAAAAGCTTTTGAAAAGATACTTATAAAAACCCCAATTAGTCTAAATCTAAGAAATGCATGTGTTAGCAATTCGAGACCATGTATGCTCGCTCTTGGCATGTTGGAGTTGACGATAAGTGAGTCACAACATGTGAGATCCTTTAGCGACTTTTCTCTTCTTTTTCTTTTCTGCATTTATATGCATTAAGGCTTTTAAAGTAAAAATGGAATACATAAGAGGGGTCTCCAAACTTTTCCATGTTTAACAGCTGCATCAGTATGGATGAATTCCAGTTTTGTTGCCATCTTCTTAGTGTCACAAAGTACTTGTTCCTAGCAGTGATGAAGTTTTTTTTAAGTTGTTTTGGGCCTCATTTGGTTTTCTTTTCAGTATGTGCAGTGATGTCGTTAACCAATAAGAACTGGTAGCAGGCTGTTATCAGCTTTGTAAATTATCATAATTTGACATCATTTATCCCAGCATATACTTGCTGATTAAGAAACTATAGCGAAAGCCAACAACTTTACAATGAATTTCCATATTAAGTTAAATTCACCCCAAGAATAGAGGTCATGAAACACGCATCAAGTACTATATGTTTGTGATCATTCTTCTTTCAGCTTTCCCTCCCAGAATTCGTAGTGAGGTTTTCTGATATACTGTTTTAAGCATGAGCTAATCACAATCATGCTAAAAACAAGATATCAGTTGTGTGATGTGACTAAAAGGGTTGGTGAGAAGCACAAATACTGAAGTGCTTATTTAGTAGTGTTACTATGTGCTGTTCATGTTCCACATTCCTGTAAAGATATGATGTATGAAAATGTATGAAAAGGGAAAACATAGTGCATTTCTTAGTGGCTTGAAACTCCAAAACAGAAATGCTTGCATTGTTAAAAGTTGAATCTGTCTGCCATGTGTTTGGTGAAGGAGCTTGTAACATAATTATGTTCCAGGATTTATGTTGGCTGCTCTCCCCCTTTCTCTTTAATCAGCAATATGAGTATTCCTCAGCCTGGACTTCCACCTTTTGAAAACTGAAACACATTGAAGAACAGTGTTAAAGACTCGTGATATAGAGGTTTGGAACCTAGTCATATTCTAAATGTTTGAGAATTTCTCTAACAAAAACACCAAATTTTAGCAAAGCCGGACAATTATTTCAACCCCCAGGTTTATAATCCCCAAAACTTTGAGATATGGTGGAAGTGGGCTCTTAAGCGCCCACAGTGAATGCAACATTTACCAAAAAAATGTTATGGAACACCGTGACTTGTGAAGTTCCAACTATGGAGAATCAAATGTTTACTTTAAGCTTATACATCAATTTCCTTATGTACCTATTCTTTTAGTTGCATCTCTATTGTTCCCAAAAGTTTACTTTTAGCTTATACATCAATTTCCCAATGTACCCATTCTTTTAGTTGCATCTCTAAAGTTCCCGTGAGTAGACTCTTGTGCGACAAACAATAACTGCTCAATTAGCCACAAAAAATAGAAGATAACAAGAAAAAACAATTTTATCTAATTGGTAGATCAAGATTCAAATGGACCTGGCCTCCTAGAAATGACTCATTGAGGTTCCCCGGTCTTACGTATAATTTTACTTAATGTTGTTTTATGTCACAGGAGAAGTCTTCAACTTCATCAGTCGACGAAGAGTACTCACTTTACAGAGATGATCAGCTCTCCTTTGCTAGAGGATCAGCATATCCACAGAAAGAACCTAGAGCACATCACTCTAGCCCTAGACCATTGTATTCTAACAAATCCAAAATAGAGGATAAAAATGTCGAACCTAGTGAAGTCTTATGGATTGGGTTTCCTTCTGTGCTGAAGGTGGAAGAAACAAATTTAAGAAAAGCATTTTCACCATTTGGTGAAATTGTGAACATTACAGCATTTCCTGGTCGCAGCTATGCCTTTGTTCGCTTCAGAAATGTAATGTCTGCATGCAGGGCTAAAGATACTCTTCATGGAAAATTATTTGGCAATCCTCGTGTGCACATTTGTTTTTCAAAGAGCGAGTCCCCTTCCAGTGGACGGGATCATGTGGATGCCCCTTCGTCCTCAGATATTAGGCGCCATGGACAGATAAAAGCTTTTGAGAAGTTGCGACATGATAAAAGGAGCTACGAGAACATATCTAGAGTTCCCAAAATGACGTCCCCTCATTTTATATCTGATATGGAGTCCCTGGATCTTGTTCTTGTGCCTCTCCAGAGGAAGGGTAATGTAACGCCTATCAGAGATGGTACACTCGAACGAGGTCTCCAAGATCTGGGTTCAGAATTAAGACCCCCACTGAGTATGTATGAGTACCAAGCTAGTCCTCCGAGGGGTAGAGGTGTCTGCTTTCGTGATTATTCTCCGCAAGAAATTCCGAGACAAGGTCAATTACATGAGGATGCTTGGGACTTGCCAGAAGATGCAATGCTTTTTCATGAATCTAAGAGATTAAAGACGACTTCTTTTCCACGTGAAAATGAACTCTTAGAGTATCCTTTCTGTGATCCTGAACAAGTAAAATGTGAGTTGCCTAGAGTACCCGATTATCTCCAGCTTGATGCCTATAATAAGAAATTTGATTCCGGATCTTTTGGGCGTGAACGGATCCTTGACCGAGTGCTAAATAACACGCAGCCATATGTTGAGAGGAGTGAACACTGGAATAAACCATATAATAATTTCCAGACTAGACCTGTTCAATCTCTTCCAAATCATGTTGAGTGGAAGAGATCAACTCAAGAATTACGGCACCACTCTCCAAATGAAGTTTGGAAATGGGAAGGAACTATCGCAAAAGGCGGAACTCCTATTTGTCGTGCTCGCTGTTTTCCGGTGGGGAAACTGCTAGATATTATACTGTAAGTGTTCAAATGTGTTTATTCCTTACAAAATCTCTATGAATTTGCCTTGGTTTATCTCCAGAAGATGCAATCTTTAAGAACTACGAGTTTTTTTTAAAAAAAAATTAGTTGTTATCTTTTGACTTTTATTATCTTCCGCTGCATTTTAGTCCCCGCTACTCGTGATCTTGTTATGATCAATTAATTTGTCCTCCTTTCTAAATATTAGACGTAGTAATAATAGAAGCTAGTGATTGCTAAAAAGTTATGGAACAGTATAATGATCACAACAGGCCTTTTGGATGGAGATCCAACCAATTAGGAAGATAATTGAGAAGCCACTAGCAAAAAATTTAATCAGCCATCTTCCAATTTTTATTTATGAAGTTGGATGGTTAAGCTCTTTTTTGGAAAATTTTCATTTTGCATCTGCTTTTTTCACCCAGCTACTCTAGTATATCTTTGTATCTGAAAAAAGATTAGCAATCTGGTAGAATTTGTTGCAAACACTTATTTGTATGTGCAAGTTATTATTGCTACACTGGATGTTGGTATGTATTTTTTATCGGAATTTACTTATGTCGCAGGCCTGACTTTCTGGATTGCACAGCAAGGACTGATCTTGACATGCTGGCGAAGCATTACTATGAATCTGCCAGTGCTTGGGTAGTCTTTTTTGTTCCTGGCAGCGACACTGAAATTGCATCTTACAATGAACTTATGAATTATTTGGGTGAAAAGCAGAGAGCTGCAGTTTCTAAAATTGACGAGAACACGACTCTATTTCTTGTTCCTCCTTCAGAATTTTGTGAGAAAGTACTAAAAGTTCCGGGAAAACTTAGCATCTCTGGTGTTATTTTAAGGTTTGAAAACTCTGGTCCCAGTATTGAGACTCTTCAGATTCCGCACAAGAGAAAAGACACAAGTTACGGGTCTTATGTGGCCCCTTTTCCAGATCAGGGAAACCCTGGAGCGAAGAAGGTACCTTTTCTCACCAAGGTGCCTAGTCCACCGCCTGAATCTTATGCAGGCTCCAATCATATGGTTAGAATTACACCTGTCGCCATAAATGATAACAGGCAGATCCATCAGCAAAACCCATCACCGGGGCCAAACTGGCCGGCACACAATCTGGAGAACCTCAATGCTGGTGCTAGAAACAGAACAACACAACCATCCAGTGGTCCCTCCGATTCTATCAGCCGAGAATACAACCCTGCAACAGCAACAAGTTATTCAAATTACACAACAGGGTTTTCTGGTAGCACTTCTACTGGGAGCAATAACCCCTCCTATGATGAAATGCTACCAACTTCTTTGTCTCTACTTTCTGCATCTCTTCAACCAGAAAAACTTGCACAGTTGACATCATCTCTTCTCGGGCAGCAAAGGCAACCGGGGTTTGTAACAGCAGGTCAAGATTTTAGGCACTCGAGCAACTCAAATCAATCAAATGTGCCTGTAATGTCTCAAAGAGAGCTTTCGGTTCTAGCCCCGGGGAATCAACAGTATCAAAATACAGGTACACGTGACAATGGAGAGGCAGACACACAGAAACGCCTACAAGCAACATTACAGTTGGCAGCAGCTCTTCTTCAGCAAATTCAGCAAGGGAAACAAAACTAAAGTTATAGCGATGCTTACTTTTTGCATGTAATTACAATCGTTTCAGAGATAATCGGATGTTTCACCTGGATACAAATCTCTTCAAAAGCTGTCGAGTTTTTAAGCGTGGTAGAAGATTTTAGATATGGTTTTTCCACATACAAAAGTTTTTCTTGTTTGGTTTGTTACTCCCTCCTTCCTTTCCATTTGTTTAAATTTGGGTTGGGTACGCAGTTTAAGAAAGAATAATGATAAAAGTGGAGTAAAATTAAAAAAAGTGAGTAAAATAGTGGGACCGGTTAATATTTTATGTATAAAGTGAGTATAGTGTAGAGAAGTACGGGATGTGATTACTTTTTATATTATAAAAATTTTACTATTTTTGAAAAATTTTGAAATGTAAATAATTAAAAGGTACATCTCAAAAAGGAAAATGTAAACAAATAAAAAGGAAAGTGTAAATAAATAAGAGAGCTAGATGGACTATTTTTTAGTTTACTAGAGTATCTCCAATAGGGGTCGTCAAGGAGGTTGTTAGGCTAACGTGACATGACACAATTAGTTGTCTACCTATCGGAATTGGAAGGTTGTCAAAACGTTGTCTACCAAGGTTGTTAAAATTTAGCAACTCCTTGGCAACTTCCTAAATTAGCAAAAAGTCATAAAAACATCTAAAGTGTATATTACTCAACTCACTTTTTTATTGAACTAAATATAAAATTAATATAGAGGGACCAATGGACAATTTTTAAATTTGCTTAATTATTTGAGCAAAATTTTAATCGGGTATTCTAATATGTGCCCAAGGGCATACAATAAGCATTAACTCTCATGAGTTTGGTGCATTTTGATTGGTCATCTAATCATAAATATTGATGGACCCCATGCATTTATAACAACTCCACCAATAAAAATACACCAAACTCATAAAATTTAGTATTTATTGTATGTCCTTGGGCACATATTAGAAAAACCGAATTTTAATCAACGTTGTCAAGAGTGACATAGATGTGAGAGAAAATTAAAAATTAATATATTTAATGATTTGTCATTGTTTGACAACTTTGTTAACAAACTCTATTAAAGATGCTCTAAGCATAGATAAGATTTGGCACCCCGTTAGTAATCTTCCGAAATTACTCCAAAAGCACCGACAAATATCTTACTACCTGGGCCAAGCAAACAATTATTTTGGCAAATATTCTAATTATTCTGCCTAAATACAAATAAAGACAAGTTTCTTTGTTTCTATAATATAGAGAAATGATCAAATATAAACTCAAATTTAAATAGAAACTATAAACCAATCTAAATTATTATATTTACGTAATCCAATGGTTCCCCTAAATTACCTCACCCAACTACTATGCACCCTCCCACACCCAATTTCAGCTTTTCTCCTCCGTTTTAAATTTGATTTTTCCCGTCAAACTGTAGGTATTTTTTAAAATCCGATTTCACTATATTTTTGTATATCTTTCAACGATCTATTTACATACCATATGTGTTATATTTCGAATTAGTTTTTTTAAAAAAATATATTTAGTTTCTAGTTTCTATTCAAAATTGATTTTTATTGGAGTAGCCCTATAGAAATATTTTGTAAAATTGAAACCAACTTATCCTAAATCTTTATCAGTTTTATAGGTGGTTATATTATATCTAATACAAAATTTCGAAATTTAACTCTCCAAAATACTGAAATGCATTAAATTACATTAAATAGTGCATTTGACATACGCATTCACCTTTAAAAAAATTAAAGGACGTACATAAACAAGATACATGTTTATTTTTATATATTATAAAAGAGCACGCATTTTATAAATAAGAGTTCCATTCAAAATAAAATTACACACATTTTGTTAAATCTGTGTTGTTCTCTGTTGATTTTTAAAAATTAAATGTGCATCTCATAAATGCGTATTTTCGGTGGATATTTTGAATGAACATTCTGCTTTTAAATATTTGGGTTAATTAAACTCCAGGTGTTTTGATACAACCTGCTATATACAAAACAAATAATCTTCCGATCCTCAAAAGTGTTTAAAAAATCAACAAAACTAGTACTTTCATAATTGTACTAAATTGTAGGTAATTTATCAAAAATATCCATATTTTTTAACTTATTTATAAAAATATAGTCAATGTTATGTACGAGGATGCATAAAAGATTTCTAAATTACATACAAGATTATAAATATTGCAGAAAAAGTTACTCGAATCTCAAAGTTACATATTGGGTTGTAACCTCAAAGTTGTATGCAAGATTGCAAATATATACAATATTTTTTAAAATATTTTCTGTAACACAAATATTTTTAAAAAACCCCTAAATTTTATTTAGCCTAATTATGAAAATGAATGATAGTTTTTTTTTAAAAAAATCTGGGTAATCTATACTATTATATTAAAGATAAAACATTAAAAGTTTGGTTGTTGGTCATTAATTGATCACTCAATCAAGAGTCGTTAGATCAAATCGATAAGAACTATTGTGACGCCCTCAATCTCGGGGTTAGGAAATGAGGACTCACACACTTTTGAACTACTGATTTAAATAAGCATAAACCCCGATTAGCTATTAACAGGATCAAACAGGATAAAATATGAGACAAGATTACAACTACCAATCATAAAATATAGCTTACAACCCCAAAATAAAACCAAATATACATAGTCGATCCCGACTTGGAACCGACAGATAACCCATTGTATCTTTACAACTCTTTGGCTAAGCGCTTGCTCACTCAAAAACTTTACTACCTGCTCTGGCAACCGAAAGCTCTCAACACGATAGGGACCGCCAGGTACGCTCTTACGAGTAGTGCGCCTAAGCCTGACCATCTTCTTGCTTAACTTCCATGGTTAGATTAAGATAAAACATATGAGTATAAAACTCAGCAAGTAACTAAAAAGCAATGCTACAATATAAAATCCACAATATACTTTACTGATCTCAAGGCATTCTACTTTATCAATTCTAGGTGACAGATTTCTATCTTTTTAGGCTATGAAAGGGGTTATGAAGAAAATTTTGGGCTTTCAAAGAACAAGGCTCAAGACAGGGTGGAAGCCGACATTCATCATAAATCATTAACAGGATCACAAATGATCTTTCGAATGGAAAGCGACAATCTTTTCCTTATAAGGAATCAATTATGGGATCAACAGAATAAAAATTCAGGGTTCACGAGCTATAAGCTTCACAATATCACAATCAACTCTTTCAAAGCAATATAAACCATTTTCATTTTCAAAGAATCAATTACTAAGTAGGAAGTTTTAATTCCTTTTTAAATAATTATGGAACCCTTGATTGGACCACTTTATCTTTCATTTCATAATAATAATACAGGTGATCAACCCGTACCGACCTCCATCCGGTCTTTAAGGTACCAATGGCATAATTTCAACCTTAAACTGGACTAGCCCCGCTAGCTTCTTACTATGACTGGACTGGTCTCACTAGCCTCTTACGTCCCAATCAAATCCATCAGGAATTTGTTTGAAAACCTTGAGTTAGAAAAAGGTAGGTTTACTAAATTCATTTTATCATTACCAAGAATATGAAATCATTCGGACTCTTTTCAAGTCGAAACTCATTCTTAAGTTCAATTTCAAGAATTCAAAGTTAAGGGAATGAATCATGAATAAGCAAAGTTCAATTCTAGGGATCTTGATCAATGATAACATGATACTCAAGTTAGGGAAACCAAACCGTTTCGAGGATCAATAGAGGATAAGGTAAACAAGGAATGAAGCATCATTACAAGGGGTTCGTAAAGGTACTTATAGGGTTTATAACATTTCATGGTATAACAAGTGAATAAGAAAAAGAAAGTTACCAAGGGTTGGATCAATAAGTTTATCAATAACAAGTTCACAAGATCAATGACAGGTAATCTCAAAATCAATAATAGGGTTTCGTTACTTTAACAGTTCAATACTCTACTTGGTATGAACAATATCCTCTCTATAACCATTTACACAAGTAAATATAGTTACTTGCCTGAATTCGCTTTCCTGAAGGTTGAACTACTGCCACCAAGTATACATTTTCCTTTCCCAGCCTGAATGCCCTCCCGCTCCGAATCTACAATCCAAAACCAAAATCTTAATTAGTTTCTCAACTCTCGTTCCCGGAACGTTCACTCAATACGATAGCTCGATTATACTCTTGACTCGAACTATACGAGTATAGTTTATACACACATGCACATAGCACATAACACATTCTTTTCTCATAGCTTTTATACCTTTATATACTCAATAATCAACTTATACTCGCTTTAATCTTGACTATTCTTCAAATCAAACTAGTATAACTCATACGAGTACACGATTCATTAACAACTAAATTTTTACGACCATAACTATCGCTTATAGCTTTTAAAATCAATCAACTTAGTTCCCTTTTCTTTTATTCCTTAATTCGAACCACATACCACAATCAAACAAACAAATCCATAGATATTCACATATATACATCCAATCACTCTTTTGATTATCAAAAACCAAGTTTTGACTTTAAGTTCATATGGCCTATTCGGCCTTATTGCAAATACCAACCACAAAATCAATCAAATACTCACTTAGTTCACATAAACACATAACTCATTCAAAAACCTTTAAAGAATCATTTTCCTTTCTTTTAATCATCAAAATTCGAACCATAACCATATATATAGAATCAAATTTCTCAAAAATTATACCATGCAACTTTAGTTCTAGCATAATCCAACATTTAAACTAACACCCTTTTCTTTATTAACAAAATTCGAACTAAATCATACATATATGCTTACATGCAATTCAAGTTCATCTCTTAATTAAATCAAACACTCACTTTATTCATAATTTTCGAATTACACATCAAAACATCACTTAGTGACTCAAACCCTAATCAAATTTTCTAATTAAACATGCATGCATTCACTTAGCATCAAACCAATCTCTTTTAGACCCATTTTTCATTCGGCTATAACCATAAATCACAACTCAAGAACCAAACAATGACATGCATCACTAATTCTTCTTTTAAACCAACATGCAAATCTCATTTCTTACTAATTAAACTTAATTTACACCAAGATCAAGTCACAAAATCCAATTCCCTTTTTATTAGTACAAAAGTCGAACCAAAACCTCAACATGCAACCCTCAAATTTTGATTTATCAAGCATCCAATCAACTACACAAGTCCAAATACTTTTAAAACAATCATAAAAATCCTTTTATCAATCAACACACTTAAATTTCAAAAGAAATACAAAACCCTATTTGAACTTTTCAAGAAACCAAGACATGCAAAGGCTACACACAAGTTTTAAAGTGCATAAAGCTCAAAAATCACATTATTTCAACTAGCACAATATTTTCTTAAAATCCCACCGGCTCTCCTTGGATCATGGCCGGTGGTGGTCGAACTTAAGAGTGCCCATAACGGGTCTCCTCTTGAGTTTTAAACCATAAAATCACTTTAAACTTCTCTTATGATCATATATCAAGAAATCACATTTCCTTGAACACAACAATGGAGATGGAACTATGAAAATTATATAAACACTTACATGCAAGTGGTGTTTGAGTAGTATATCGAAAATAAAGACTAAGGATGATAAAATCTTTGAATTTGGGTGAGTTTTGTTGTTGCATGCAAGAGAGAGAAGAGAGATGGAGAGAGAGCCGAGAGAGAGAGAGAGAAGAGTGATCGAGAATGAGAGAGAGAGATGAGAGAGATGAGTGAAACGGGAAAAGAAGAAAAAGAAAGGGGGGAAGAAAGAAATGAGTTATATATAATAGGGGGCAGGGGTAATTTAGTAATTTACTAAGTCCCCTTTTGATTTGATTTCTTTTCTCTTTTTACTCCAATAAAATAAATATTAAATATTAAATATATCTCTCTTAGAAAGTTGAAAATTATTATGAATGATAATTTTAAGACGTAGATCTCAAAATTAGCTTTCCAACCATTACTCATAATAAACTTTTGAGCGTACGGGTGATTTTATATGTTTTTTACAAGTTCACGCTAAAAATAGCATTTTAACACATAAAAATCATTATAAAACGCAACGGTCATAAAATAAATCCATCTATCATTTTTAGAAAGTCTCTAGGACTATTTCGAAGATAACAAAATAATTCTCATGCCTTTACCTTACTCAGATAATTTTATAGAAATCTGCAAAGGTTAAATAAACCTTATTTAAATCAAATAATTCTCTTAAATCCGTAAAAATATTAACAGATCACGTAATCACGCATACAGACAAGCAAACACATATACTCACACATCACAACTCATGTCTGATCATAAAATTTTTCTCTTTTTATTATTATTATTCCTCTTTACGCGTACTGGGTCACGTTCTGCCTGACGGCCCGACGCTCAGCGTTTTAATTATGCTTCACAATTACCTTTACCAATCGACACGTCACTAGAACGCAATACTTTACTTAAACATTTATTTCACATAATTCACATTTTAAATACTTTAATCCCTTTTTAGGACGGGTTCTGTTCTACTTGACGGCCCGATAACACAGCCTAACTCCTAAGCTGACTCTTTAAATTCGAACGTTTCTATTTACGCTCCCAGATACTAATATACAGTAAAGATAATTAATCGTCACTTAGTCACATAATTTATAATCACGACACATAAATCACACTTTATTCACTTAATTACGTCGCAAAATTCTCAGTCGTCACAATATACCCTCTTTAAAAGGATTCTGTCCCCAGAATCTAGTCTAAGCAAATAGATGGAATTACTTTTCTTGCATTTCAATTTCTAATTCCCAAGTTGATTCTTCCACTATTGGATTTCTTCACAACACTTTGACTAGAGGTACAACTTTATTTCTAAGTGTCCTCTCCTTTCGGTCTAAGATTCGAACTGGTTGTTCCACATAAGACAAATCTGGTTGAATTTCCACTGGTTCCAATTTGATCACATGGCTCGCATCAGCATTATACTTCTTTAGAAGAGATACATGAAATACATTATGAAGATGTTGCATTTACGGAGGTAGCGCTAATTCATATGCCACATTTCCAACTCATCGCAGAACTTTGAATGGTCCAATATACCTAGGACTCAACTTCCCTTTCTTTCCAAATCTGGTTAAACCTTTCCAAGGAGATATCTTTAACAAGACTTTGTCTCCAGGTTCAAATTGCACATCTTTTCGTTCTCGATTTGCATACTTCGTCTGTCGATCTTGAGCAGCAATTAATCTTTTTCGAATCATTTCCACCTTTTCTTTCGTTTGTTGAACTAACTCTGGCCCAATTAATTTGCGCTCACCAACTTCATCCCAATATGTAGAGGATCTATATTTTCTTCCATATAACGTTTCATAAGGTGGCATGCCAATACTCGCGTGATAACTGTTGTTGTAGGAAAACTCAATTAACGGCAAATGCTCGTCCCAATTCCCTTTGAAATCTATTGCACAGGTTCGCAACATATCCTTGATTGTTTGAATTGTCCTTTCACTTTGTCCGTCAGTCTGCGGATGATATGCCGTACTCATTTTCAGCTTAGTCCCCAAATGATCATGAAACTGTCGCCAAAATCTCGAGTTAAACCTCAGATCTCTATCATACATGATAGATACTGGAACTCCGTGACGCATCACAATCTCATCCATGTACATTTTGACCAACTTTTCTAATGAAAACCTTTCATTTATCGGCAAAAAATGTGCTGATTTTGTCAATCGATCGATTACTACCCAAATCGCATCATGATTAGACTTGGTTTTAGGTAATCCTACCACGAAATCCATCGCGATATGTTCCCATTTCCATTCTGGTATGTCCAGTGGTTGAAGCAGTCCGCTTGGTCTTTGATGTTCCCCTTTTACCTTTTGACATGTATAACATTTACTTATCCATTCCGTAATTTCCTTTTTTATGTTTGGCCACCAATAACTCTCTTTTAAATCTTTGTACATTTTCGTACTTCCAGGGTGAATTGAGAATCTCGAGTTATGCGCTTCATGCAAAATCTCATGCTTTAGCTCCATAACATTAGGTATCCAAATACGTGAGTTAACACGATATATTCCTCTTTCATCCTTTTGAGCTTTGATTTCTTCTCCTGATAACTTATCATTTTCGTGATTCATCACTTGTTCTTGACAACATCGGATCTTTTCCAAAATTTCAGGTTGAAATGACATCGCATATATTGCTTCACCTCCAAATTATGGAGTCTGAACTTCTATTTCCATCTTTTCAAAATCCTTGATCAATTCCTCCGATGACGTTAACATATTCAGTCTTTTCTTGCGACTTAGAGCGTCTTCTACCATATTTGCCTTTCCAGGATGATAGTTTATCGCACAATTATAATCTTTGATCAATTCTAGCCATCTTCTTTATCTCATATTCAATTCCTTTTGTGTGAAAATAAACTTTAAACTCTTATGATTTGTATAGATCTCTCACTTTTCCCCGTATAAAGAATATCTCAAAATCTTAAGGGCAAACACAATTGCTGCCAATTCTAAATCATGCGTGGGATACTTTTGTTCATGCGGCTTGAGTTGCCTTGACGCATATGCTATTACCTTTCCGTGTTGCATTAACACACATCCAAGTCCTTTATACGAAGCATCGCTAAATATCACAAATTCTCCTTTCTCATCAGGTAACACCAACACTGGGGCGGTTACCAACCTCTTCTTTGACTCTTGAAAGCTTTCCTCGCACTTTTCCGTCCACTTGTCAACTTCGTTAATGGAACATCAATCTTAGAGAAATCTTGCACAAACCTTCTATAGTATCCGACTAATCCCAGAAAACTTCTGACTTCCGTAGGAGTCTTGGGTCTTTCCTAATTCATCAAAGCTTCTATCTTGGCTGGGTCTACTTTGTTTCCCTCTTTATTAACTACATGCCCAATAAATTGTACTTCCTTTAGCCAAAATTCACACTTCGAAAACTTAGCGTACAACCTTTCTTGTCTCAGAATTTCCAAGGAAATCCCCAAATATTCCTTATGATCTTCTTCTGTCTTGGAATATCTCAATATATCATCGATAAATACCATGACGAACTTATCCAAATATTGCTTGAACACTCTGTTCATAAGATCCATAAATGCGGATGGCGCGTTCATCAAACCAAACACCATTACTAAAAACTCGTAGTGTCCATATCTCGTTCGAAACGCTGTCTTGGGTATATCCTCCGCTTTAATCTTCAATTGATGATACCCAAATCTTAAATCAATCTTGGAGAAACACGATGCTCCTTTTAGCTGATCAAACAAGTCATCGATTCGCGGTAGAGGGTACTTATTCTTAATCGTCAACTTATTTAATTCGCGATAATCAATGCATAATCTCATACTTCCATCCTTTTTCTTTACAAACAAAACCGGTGCACCCCACGGGGATATACTCGGGCGAATTACTCCTTTATCCAACAGTTCTTGCAACTGCGCTGCCAATTCCTTCATCTCGACTGGCGCCATACGATACGGAGCTTTCGATACTGGTTCCGTTCCAGGAGCCAAATCAATCGTAAACTCGATCTCTCTATCTGGAGATAGTCCAGGCAATTCATCCGGAAAGACATCGGGAAAATCTCTTACTATTGGAATCTCTTCAATCCTCACGGATTCTTTTTCCACGTCTTTAACATGAGCCAAATAAACTTCGCATCCTTGACGTAATAATCTTCTCATCTTGATAGCTGTTAGAAATTTCTTCTCTTGTCTTTTCCCTTTAAATATCACTTCCTCACCATCCTTAGTTCTTAACTTCACCTTCTTACTTTTACACTCTATTTGCGCCTCGTGGTTTGACAACCAATCCATTCCTAATATAACCTCGAATTCTCCTAACTTAAAAGGAATTAAGTCAGTAGAAAAGTGCCAACCTTCTATAACCACATCACAATCAGGACAAACCTTATTAACAATAATTTTCTCTTGATTTGCTACCTCTATAATCAAATTAGGTTCTAGAGGGTACGCAACACAATTTAGCTTATCAAGAATACTTTCAGAGATAAAAGATCTAGTAGCTCCAGAATCCATCAATACTTTTACTTCTATTGAGTTAATAACAATCATACATGCCACCACGTCCACATCCTGCACAACATCTTTCATTGTTATATTAAAGGTCCTAGCTCTGGGTTGAGCTGACGGTGCTGGGAGAGGCGGCGGTCCAGCAATCCTAAGAACATTGGCCTTCTGAACAGGCTCCTTGCAATTTCTGGACATATGGCCCACATTTCCACATTTAAAACAAGCCAAGTCAGGCTTCTTTGCTCCATTTGGACACTCTGATGAGTAATGCCCTTTCTGGTTACACTTGAAACAGGTCACATCCAACTTATTACATCTTCCCGGGTGTCTCTTTCCACAAACCTTGCATTCTTGAATCTGATGTCTGTTATCCCTTCCCGGTTGTCCTGCTTTCTGGAAACGGTTCTTCTGGGCTCCATTACCGGGTTTAAACTTATGAAATTTTTAGTTCTGACCTCCACCATTCTTACCAAATTTCCCTCTAAATTTTGAACTTCCTTGCTCTTGCTCCGAGCTTTCAAACTTCCTTTTCCTTCCTTCATTTTCTCTCTTCGCAGCTTCACGCTCTCCTTCTACTATCATTGCCTTCTGCACCAAGGCGACATAATTCTTGATCTCCAACAATGCCACTTGACTTCTAATCCGTGGCTTAAGTCCCTGTTGGAACCTCTTAGCCTTCTTTGCCTCTGTATTTACATACTCATGTACGAATCTAGACAGCTCCGAAAATTTCACTTCATACTCCGCTACCGATATATCTTCTTGTCTTAGGTCCAGAAATTTCATCTTCAACTGATCTTACATATAACTTGGAAAATATTTCTCCAGAAACATTTCAGTAAATTTCTCCCATGTTAAGTCCTTTCCTTCCAGCAACGCCTTTGAAGATTCCCACCAAAAACTCGCTTCATCTTTAAGGTAATAACTCGCATACTGGGCTTTCTTCTCATCCTTAACTTCTGCTAAATCAAATGCTTTTTCCATTTCTCTTAACCATGACTGTGCTTTTATCGGATCTGGCAAACCTAAGAATTCTGGGGGATGAACAGATTGAAAGTGTTTGAAGTTTCCAACTTTAGAGGCTACGGGTTATTGCAAAAGCTGAGCAAGTCTGCTCATCATGGTGGTTTCTGGATTAACTTCTGGGTCTTGGGTTTGAATTTCTTCTTCTTGGTGATCTGGTGAGTTGGCCATTTCTTACAAACCTGATTGAGCAATTATTTAGCAATACGATAGCATTGAATATATATCAACATTTATTATGAAATCTCTTTTTACGGGTTTTAAGCTTTACCCAATTTTGCACATGCAATCATATTACTACATAATTCTCATATCAGTGTTGTTTTCTTATTGCACATGTTATGATATTACGGGATTTAAACACGGTTGTATGAAAACATGGTATTCAGAACAATTTATGCGGATCTTTAGGGTGCACAATAGAAAGCAAGATATATAATGGATTCATCAAACCAAGGGTACATAAATAAAAATATGGTTATCACAAGTTCAGGAATAAGGTACAATAACAGGGTTAAACAGAGGAAAAAATGGAAAATATCCCCCTATCTACCCGTAACTTCTAACAACTACTACTACAAGGTTCCGAGATATGATACAACAAACGAAAAAGGGATCCCGACATCTGACCAAGTATCCCAAAGCCTATCGGCCCGGAAAAATAACAACTACGGGCTCAACCAAAAGTCCCGCCTAACATCTAATCATCCAGAATCTCTCTCAACACAACCAGCATCCAGCGAATGATCTTATGCAGCCTCCGGGCCTCAGCATCAGCATCACTAGTGGATGGTCCTTCATCCAATCTCCTCCGGGCAACCTGCTCCACCATCTTAATCCGGACTCGCCATTCATCATCCATTACTGAAGTGCTCTGCCTAGTCTCTCAAGCTAGCCTATCCACCAAAGCTCCCAACTCAGGAATACGGGAGTAAACGAAGTCTCGGTCCTGGGCTAACTTGCCACCAACACCGACAGGCACAATCTCAGGCATCTCAGACTCTGGCTCAGGGGAAGGGGTCTCTGAATCCGGCCTCAAGGGTGAAATCTGCATAGGAATCTCACTACTCTCAGAAGGATCCTCGTCTGGATCTGAACTAACATACACAGGCTCCTCTGGAGAGGGTGGAATGGGGTCCACTGGGGTACCGGTAAAACTAATCTCTGAATCGGAATCACTACCACTACTGGGATCCAAAGAGAAAACACAAAACAATAACCAAGAAACAGCGATAGGGTTAAATAAAGCTTCTAGCTAACTCACACCCTAACTCTAGTCACCACTTTAGCTTATACACACTTTTCCTTAGACTATACCTAATAGTCTAACTCAACTCTATATGAGTCGAACTCTCTCGCGATATAGATATATACCCAAAATACCCCTTTCTAAGCCTAACTTGTCTCAGGGACTAGATCATGTAGCTCTGATACCAACTTGTGACGCCCTCAATCTCAGGGTTAGAAAATGAGGACCCACACACCTTTAAACTACTAATTTAAATAAGCATAAACCCCAATTATCTACTAACAGGATCAAACAGGATAAAGTATGAGACAAGATTACAACTACCAATCATAAAATATAGCTTACAACCCTAAAATAAAACCAAATATACATAGTCGATCCCGACTTAGAACCGACATATAACCCATTGTATCTTTACAACTCTTTGGCTAAGCGCTTGCTCACTCAAAACCTTTACTACCTGCTCTGGAAACCGGAAGCCCTTAATACGATAGGGACCACCAGGTACGCTCTTACGAGCAGTGCGCCTAAGCCTGGCCATCTTCTTGCTTAACTGCCATGGTTAGATTAAAATAAAACATATGAGTATAAAACTCAGCAAGTAACTAAAAAGCAGTTCTATAATATAAAATCCACAATATACTTTACTGATCTCAGGGCATTCTACTTTATCAATTCTAGGTGGCAGATTTCTATCTTTTTAGGCTATGAAAGGGGTTATGAAGAAAATTTTGGGCTTTCAAAGAACAAGGCTCAAGGTAGGGTGGAAGCGACATTCATCATAAATCATTAACAGGATCACAAATGATCTTTCGAATGGAAAGCGATAAACTTTTCATTATAGGGAATCAATTATGTGATCAACGGAATAAAAAATCAGGGTTCACGAGCTATAAGCTTCACAATATCACAATCAACTCTTTCAAAGCAATATAAACAATTTTCATTTTCAAAGAATCAATTACTGAGTAGGAAGTTTCAATTCCTTTTTAAATAATTATGGAACCCTTGATTGGACCACTTTATCTTTCATTTCATAATAATAATACAGGTGATCAGCCCATACCGACCTCAATCCGGTCTTTAAGGTACCAATGGCATAATTTCAGCCTTAAACTGGACTATCCCCGCTAGCCTCTTACTATGACTGGACTAGTCCCACTAGCCTCTTACGTCCCAATCCAATCCATCAGGAATTCGTTTGGAAAACCTTGAGTTGGAAAAAGGTAGGTTTACTAAATTCATTTTATCATTACCAAGAATATGAAATCATTCGGACTCTTTTCAAGTCGAAACTCATTCTTAAGTTCAATTTTAAGAATTCAAAGTTAAGGGAATGAATCAGGAATAAGTAAAGTTCAATTCTAGGGATCTTGATCAATGATAACATGGTACTCAAGTTAGGGAAATCAAAATCGTTTCGAGGATCAATAGAGGATAAGGTAAACAAGGAATGAAACATCATTACAAGGGGTTCGTAAAGGTACTTATAGGGTTTATAACAGTTCATGGTATAACAAGTGAATAAGAAAATGAAAGTTACCAAGGGTTGGATCAATAAGTTTATCAATAACAAGTTCACAAGATCAATGAACGGGAATCTCAAAATCAATAACAGGGGTTCATTACTTTAACAGTTCAATACTCTACTTGGTATGAACAATATCCTCTCTGTAACCATTTACACAAGTAAATAGAGTTACTTGCCTGAATTCGCTTTCCTGAAGGTTGAACTACTGCCACCTAGTATACCTTTCCCTTTCCTAGCCTGAATGCCCTCACACTCCGAATCTACAATCCAAAACCAAAACCTTAATTAGTTTCTCAACTCTCGTTCCCGGAACGTTCACTCAATACGATAGCTCGATTATACTCTTGACTCGAACTATACGAGTATAGTTTATACACACATGCACATAACACATAACACATTCTTTTCTCATAGCCTTTATACCTTTATATACTCAATAATCAACTTATACTCGCTTTAATCTCGACTATTCTTCAAATCAAACTAGTATAACTCATACGAGTACATGATTCATTCACAACTAAATCTTTACGACCATAATGTTGGGGTTAAACCCAATAGGTAGTATGGTCTTGGTTATAGAAAATATAATTGAATTGGGTAATAATTGTATAGGTAGACAATTATTATCATAATTGAGTTGGGTAATAATTGTATGTGTTGACAATTATTATTATAATGGGAATGGGTAATAATTGTATGGGTAGACAATTATTATTGTAATCAGATTAGGTATGTCTTGTTGGCTAAGTTTGTGATGGCTATATATACATAGTCATGTTATTGTTTTGATGTATGTTTGAGTATTGTTTGACTTAAGTATCGCTTGAGTGAATACCGTTTGGTGAGATTGATTGTATTATTCATAATTGTTTTGATTAATAATACAAGTTGGGACGTGGGTTTTTCCGCGTCATATATTGAGTGTGTGTTTTGCATTGTTTGTTTGGTTCTATACTTGTGTGTGTTCCCCCTAACAATTTGTATCAAGAGCCAAGGTTCATGATGGAGAAGGTTGGGGGATTTGAAATTGAATTGTTTAATGGAAGAGACAATTTTACCTTGTGGAAAAGTACGGTAAAAGATATGTTAATTCAACGAGGGTTATATGCGACTCTCGGAGGGAAGAAGCCTACTGAAGTTGATGATACAAAGTGGGGAGACATGAAGTTACGTGCGGCATCAACGATCCGGTTGGCCCTTGCACCGGAAATCAAGTATGATATTCTTGAAGAGGACAATCCCAAGAATTTGTGGGAGAAGTTAACGAAGACTTATCACTCAAAGTCTTTGGACAACAAGTTATTTCTCAAGAAAGATTTGTTTGGGCTCAAGATGGAAGAAGACGGAGATTTAAGAAATCATGTGAATCGTTTTAATGGCTTAATCAACTAGCTAAATAATTTGGATGAAAAATTAAAGGATGAGGACAAAGCTGTTCTACTACTAGTGTCTCTACCGAAGAAGTATAATACTGTGATGACTTCTTTATTGGTTGGGAAAACGAAGTTAGATTTGGATGAGACTATTGTTGTTCTTCTGGAGGCCGAAAGATTGATGAAACAAGAATCGAGTGACACATCTGATGGAAGTGCATTTGTGGTACGTTCGTGTGACACGGAAAAGAAGTATGCTAAGAAACATAACCCTAATATCAGGTATTTTTATTGTGAGGAATTGGGTCATATACAATTTATGTGTCCAAAGGCAAGAGAAGACTTGAGAGAGTTGAAGAAAAATCGAGGGGTAGTGTTTCGCTTGTAGAAGCTGATGAAGATGTTCTTTTGGTTCAAGAAGAGAAGGGATCAAAAGAAGAATGGGTGCTTGACTCGGGATGTTCTCATCATATAGGTGGTAGGAGGGAGTGGTTCTCGTCCACTAAAAAGTGTGAGGGAAAGATTGTAACTTTACCGAACGGTAAAACGGTAAAGGTTGCTGGCATTGGTGAGGTAACAATGAAACGTCACAACGGTCGTGTTCAGAAGTTAACTCAAGTAAGATACATACCGGAGTTAAATCGAAATCTGATTTCGTTGGGTAAATTAGTTGATTTGGGATATACTGTTATGATGAAGAACTGTATGTTGAAAGTCACTAAAGGAGATTTAGAGATACTCAAAGGTCAAAAAGATAAGAGAAATCTTTTTGTACTAGAAGGAGGGGTTATTGTTCGAGGGGGGGTATTGGGCGATCGACGTCGATGGCTTGATGGTGACCGTTAATTCGGTTGTGCATGAAATCATATTGGGTTGAAGGGGATGATTGTTGAGGTTAAACTCAATAGGTAGTATGGTCGGTGATAGAAAACATAATTGAATTGGGTAATAATTGTATGGGTAGACAATTATTATCATAATTTGATTGGGTAATAATTGTATGTGTTGACAATTATTATTATAATGGGAATGAGTAATAATTGTATGGGTAGACAATTATTATTGTAATCAGATTAGGTATGTCTTGTTGGCTAAGTTTGTGATGGCTATATATACAAAGTCATGTTATTGTTTTGATGTATGCTTGAGTATTGTTTGACTTAAGTATCACTTGAGTGAATACCGTTTGGTGAGATTGATTGTATTATTGATAATTGTTTTGATTAATAATACAAGTTGGGACGTGGGTTTTTCCGCGTCATATATTGAGGGTGTGTTTTGCATTGTTTGTTTGGTTCCATACTTGTGTGTTTTCCCCTAACACATAACTATCACTTATAGCTTTTAAAATCAATCAACTTAATTACCTTTTCTTTTATTCTTTAATTCGAACCACATACCACAATCAAACAAATAAATCCATAGATATTCACATATATACATCCAATCACTCTTTTGATTATCAAAAACCAAGTTTTGACTTTAAGTTCATATGGCCTATTCGGCCTTATTGCAAATACCAACCACAAAATCAATCAAATACTCACTTAGTTCACACAAACACATAACTCATTTAAAAACTTTTAAAGAATCATTTTCCTTTGTTTTAATTATCAAAATTCGAACCATAACCATATATATACAATCAAATTTCTCAAAAATTACACCATGCAACTTTAGTTCTAGCATAATCCAACATTTAAACTAACACCCTTTTCTTTATTAACAAAATTCGAACCAAATCATACATATATGCTTACATGCAATTCAAGTTCATCTCTTAATTAAATCAAACACTCACTTTATTCATAATTTTCGAATTACACATCAAAACATCACTTAGTGACTCAAACCCTAATCAAATTTTCCAATTAAATATGCATGCATTCACTTAGCATCAAACCAATCTCTTTTAGACCCATTTTTCATTCGGCTATAACCATAAATCACAACTCAAGAACCGAACAATGACATGCATCACTAATTCTTCTTTTAAACCAACATGAAAATATCATTTCTTACTAATTAAACTTAGTTTACACCAAGATCAAGTCACAAAATCCAATTCCCTATTTATTAGTACAAAAGCCGAACCAAAACCCCAACATGCAACCCTCAAATTTTGATTTCTCAAGCATCCAATCAACCACACAAGTCCAAATACTTTTAAAACAATCATAAAAATCCTTTTATCAATCAACACACTTAAATTTCAAAAGAATTACAAAACCCTATTTGAACTTTTCAATAAACCAAGACATGCAAAGGCTATATACAAGTTTTAAAGTGCATAAAGCTTAAAAATCACATTATTTCAACTAGCACAATATTTTCTTAAAATCCCACCGGCTCTCCTTGGATCATGGCCGGTGGTGGTCGAACTTAAGAGTGCCCATAACGGGTCTCCTCTTGAGTTTTAAACCATAAAATCACTTTAAACTTCTCTTATGATCATATATTAAGAAATCACATTTCCTTGAACACAATAATGGAGATGGAACTATGAAACTTATATAAACACTTACATGCAAGTGGTGTTTGATTAGTATATCGAAAATGAAGACTAAGGATGATAAAATCTTTGAATTTGGGTGAGTTTTTGTTGTTGCATGCAAGAGAGAGAAGAGAGGGAGAGAGAGCCGAGAGAGAGAAGAGTGATCAAGAGAGAGAAAAAGATGAGAGAGATGAGTGCCACGGGAAAAGAAGAAAAAGAAAGGTGGGGAAGAAAGAAATGAGTTATATATAATATGGGGCAGGGGTAGTTTAGTAATTTACTAATTCCCCTTTTGATTTGATTTCCTTTCTCTTTTTACTCCAATAAAATAAAAATTGAATATTAAATATATCTCTCTCAGAAAGTTGAAAATTATTGCGAATGATAATTTTAAGACGTAGATCTCGAAATTAGCTTTCCAATCATTACTCATAATAAAATATTGAGCGTACGGTTGATTTTATATGATTTTTACAAGTTCACGCTAAAAATAGCATTTTAACACATAAAAATCATTTTAAAACACAACGATCATAAAATAAATCTGTCTATCAGTTTTAGAAAGTCTCTAGGACTATTTTGAAGATAATAAAACAATTCTCATGCCTTTACCTTACTCAGATAATTTTATAGAAATGTGCAAAGGTTAAATAAACCTTATTTAAATCAAATAATTCTCTTAAATCCGTAAAAATATTAATAGATCACGTAATCACGCATACTAACAAGCAAGCACATATATTCACACATCACAACTCATGTCTGATCATAAAATTTTCACTTATTATTATTATTATTATTATTCCTCTTTACGCGTATCGGGTCACGTTCTGCCTGACGGCCCGACGCTCAACGTTTTAATTACGCTTCACAATTACCTTTACCAATCGACACGTTACTAGAACGCAATATTTTACTTAAACATTTATTTCACATAATAACACATAATTCACATTTTAAATACTTTAATCCCTTTTTAGGACGGATTCCGTTCTACTTGACGGCCCGACAACACAGCTTAACTCCTAAGCGGACTCTTTAAATTGGAACGCTTCTATTTACGCTCGCAGATACTAATATAGAGTAAAGACAATTAATCGTCACTTGGTCACATAATTTATAATCATGACACATAAATCACACTTTATTCACTTAATTACGTCGCAAAATTCTCTGTCGTCACAACTATTAGATTTATTTTTAAAAATTAAAATTATTTAAGAGGTATAAGGTTCGAATCCGGGAAGTAACATATCAAAATTATAAAAAAAAATTAGTATTTTTTTAAGAAGTATAAGGTTCGAATCCTGCCAGGAACATATAAAAATTAGACTTTACAATATATAATGATAAAACAACCATGCATCGCATGTGTTATATATTAGTATTACTAGCTTAAAACCCGTACGATGCACGGATCGCACAGTTTTTTTAATATGATATTTTTCTTAAAAAAAATTTGACTTCAATTTTTAATTTTGTTCATTTAAAACTTTAAATGATATAACTTCGTAATAATTATTTCAGTAGACGTATATGTTCATAATTTTTTAAAACATTTACATTATTTAAAGTTAAAGCATTGATAAGGAGGGAAAATTTATTATAAAGAAATTATTATTTTATTAAATATAAAAATATAATGTCTTCATTATGTTGGGACCTTAAAAAATATTATTTTAGCATGTTGATTACTTAATCGATTAACAGTAATTCTATAAAAGATATTTAAAAAAGACAATATTGCTGATTAAACGATATAGTTTTATTGATAAATTTTTATGTGTATTTTAAAAAAAATAATATTTATGTTTTAATTAAAATTTGATTTTTAGTTCACATCAATAGGATACAAATTATACTTAGTCTAATATTAATTTGATTTATCTCGGATCAGTGGTTTATATTATTTTATTTTAACCCGATGTCCAGTACACCGACCAAGTCAAACTAATTATTTTTAGTTTAATTTCAATTTTTTTAAATTTGGATCAATAAGATAATTTTGTTTGAGACCGAATAATTAGTATATATTATTTTATTTTTGTTGATAGAATTGTATTTTTATTTTAGTTTTGTGTTAGTCTGAATCAATTGTATAATGTATTTTTTTTATTCTGGCTAAATAAAATATATCATTTTGTTTATCCAATTTCATTTGTATAATTTTTTTAGGAGGACTGATAATATTATTATTTTATATTAGCCCGATTCACATGACATATCAACTAAATCTTAATAATTTTATTTAGTTTGCTTATTAATTTAGCCCGAAGTAACAAATTAGAATAATATAGAACTCAATATGAATTAAAATATAAATTAGTAGAAGAAGTTGAATTTAATATAGATTATATAATGATATAGAGTTCGATTAAAATAGAATTGAAATCGGTAAAGTAGTAGAGGAAGTTGACTTCAATATCAATTAGAATTAGAATTTATCGACCCAATAATTAGAATTGAAATAATTAAGTAAGGGTAATTAAGTAATTTCACCAAGTACCGACCGACCGACTACCAAACTTTTAATGTTTCGTCTATTATAAACCACTGATCCGAGATAAATTAAATTAATATTAGACTAAGTATAATTCGTATTCTATTGATGTGAACTAAAAATTAAATTTTAATTAAAACATAAATATTATTTTTTAAAAAATACACATAAAATTATCAATAAAACTATATCGTTCAATCAGTAATATTGTTTTTTTCAAATATATTTTATAGAAATACTGTTAATCGATTAAGTAATCAACATGCTAAAATAATATTTTTTAAGGTCCCAACACAATGAAGACATTATATTTTCACCCTCAATAAAATAATAATTTCGTTATAATAACATTTTCTTCCTTAACAATGCTATCAATTTAAATAAGTTTAAAAGTTCTAAAACGTCATGAACGTACACAATTAAAAATTGAATTCATTTTTTTTAAAAAATTATATAATATTTAAAAAAATATATGAGGTCCAGATCTGGAAAATAAATATTGGAACTCCCACTCATCGTTTTAATTACCTTTTTTTAATAATCTATCAAACAAACAAATCTATACGTACAACTTGTATATGTATATGACAGTTCTATCGCCATTATAATTCCCCCGGCTTCTCTATCACTCTTCTTCTCCCCTCTCTACCAACATCTCTCCCTCTCTCTCTCTGGTACTCTCTCTCGTAACTTCTCAACCTTTTAGCCATTTATATAACATGTATATATGCCCGGATCTGTAAAACGCTTGCGAATTGACACCATTTACAAATTATAACATCTTTTTTGTAATTGATTCTATGACCAATATTGATTTCAGCTTATTAATTTGACCAAATTATTTGTTTTCTTTGTGTAATTTCTGAATTTGTTGTTGTGTATGCACTGTAGATCTGAGTGGTAGATATGAATCTTTATTGTCAATCTCATACTCATTCTAGAAGATTCCTTTTGCTGTCTCGGATTTCGTAATTACTCAGAAAAGAAATGGTCACTCCATATTACTGTAGATTTAGCTTATGTTTTTGCGGAATTGTTCGATTTATAGATTTTCTTTAGTTTAGCTAATGTAGTGCTTGTATAATATAGATGGAGAGGTTTGGATTCGAATTTTGATTGATTTTAGTGGTTCGTGGATGTCTACGAGAATTATCTTTTATTATTTGGTAGTACAGTACACTGTTGTTTCTGTACCTCGTAAAGATGTTTAGTAGTCATACACACTTGGTCATACACACCGGCTAATATGACTCGTTAAATTATGTTATGAGTTAGATTCTCTGGAGATCGGACAATCATTTTGATGTCAAACTGGATAACACAGTTCAGAAAATATTTAATCTTGTTTTCTGTTAAAAAAGAAAATGTTTCCTAAAGAATACTGTTTTACAGAATTTTAATTTACAAAGTTTGCATAACACAACGTAGAAAATGTTGGAACATATTGGTCCTTTAGATCTCATTTGACCTTTATGGCTGTAAATAAAAAGTGTGTGCCTGATCTGGGTTGAATTATATTATAAAATTATGGCAAGTATCTTGTAGCTCGGTGATCACCCATAAAACCAAGGAATGTTAATCAAGCCCTAGAAAACCCCAATTGTTTAAAGCTGGCCTATATGCCATAGTAGCCATGCATTAGGTAATGTGTTCTTATTCTAACAAGTCAGGATTCTACTAATTGTGAAAGAACATAATATTTAATCTATATACCTACATTAGGTTGTTGCTAACAAATAGCAAATGCTCACAAATGGGATATGTGCAACCTCTTACAAGTATATATATTATAAAATGTCTCCCGTGTGCATCTCTCATGTGCTGGGTTAATTATAGTTAAATGGGTTGTACTATTGCTGTAGTATTTTTGTTTGTGCATTTTTTTGTCAATTTTTTTTTTCTACGTTGTGGGTGCATATTATATTTGTTTCATAGCATAATATCAATGGGTTATTGAAATTAGTTCAAGGGTTAAAATGCTAAAGAGGAGAACTATTACAGTAAGACTTCTTTACAGTAATACCCTATGCAAGAATGACTTCTAGTGTTTTTCTTTAATCCACTCCCAACGCAGGCCAGTTAGATTTAAGGACATCCAAAATGTAATTTTTTTTTAATTTTAAAAGACATACATCTAGAAGCTATACACCTATATTTAGTGTTAATTATATGTATTTATATATTTGGTATAAGAGATCAAATTACATTTGGAATACTAAATTTACCCATAAGAGAGTCATTGCACCACTTTAGGGGAATAAGATTAAACATTGTCACTATGTTAATTCGATTATACAAGGGATATTAATCAATTCCACATCATATAAGTGAAGAAGAAATGATTGTTAGAATTATACAAGACAATCAAGAAGATTATTCTGACGATGAATTACAGAAAATTTACATGTTTTGAGAAGTTAGAAATGACTTGGATTATTAAAGGAGTTCATGCTAGTGAGTAATTTTAAGAGGTAGGGCCGTAGGATCATGGCTAAAGACCAAATCAATGTGACCAACAACTTCATACAATTATTTTTGTAAAGGAGTAATGATTAGAGAGTTCTTGTCAAAGTTTACACTTTGGGTGCTGCAAATAACACCCCAATTAGAATACAAATATTTTTGTCCCATTGCTTTTCCAATATGGAGGTTTTATTAATTCCTACGTGGCCTTTGTTGGAAAGATCAATTTTGAACACCATTTAGTAATATACAGATGTTCTTAATAATGACCAATTCTTGATTTAGACCTCTACCACGTAGATTTAACTAGTCAGTTTTTTAAAAGTAAATTTCTTGTGTATATATACTATATAGTGATTTCGAATTATTGAAAGTCAATTTATTGAATACAATCAGTTTTTCAAGCTGAGTATGTGTGTTTATGCTTCATTGTTATTGCATTTCAAATTTACTTCAATTATCATATTTGTTATGTCATTGTTGCATTCATATCCTTATGGAGTTCAATACATTGAGATTATACTCTTTAAACAAAAAGTAAGATTAACATATGTAATATTTATAGGCCATGGTGAGAGAAAAAATTGTGCGGGGAAGGGCTAGATATCAGTATAAGCACTAATACACAAACATTCTATTTGCAGCATTTTCTTACAAGAAGCTGGCTAACTTGCTTGAAGAGGGTTAAGTATTGAGGATTTTAGGACCAGGAACAATGCTGTTGATCTTGGAAAAGACATGCTGGGCTGCCTTTATCTATGTCCTACTAATCTCCCATTCTTGTAATGGGTTTTACTTGCCAGGAAGCTACATGCACACATATTCAACAGGGCAGGAAATATTTGCTAAAGTCAATTCACTGACATCTATAGAGACTGAGCTTCCATTCAGTTACTACAGTCTACCTTATTGCAAGCCTCAAGGTGGGGTAAAGAAAAGTGCAGAGAATCTTGGAGAGTTACTTATGGGAGACCAGATCGACAACTCACCTTATCGTTTTCGAATGAATATCAATGAGTTAGTTTATCTCTGCACGACAAGTCCATTAAGCGAAAATGAGGTGAAGCTCCTAAAACAGAGAACACGTGATCTCTATCAAGTGAATATGATTCTGGACAATTTGCCTGCTATGAGGTTTGCCACTCAAAACGGGGTCAGAATTCAGTGGACTGGTTTTCCAGTTGGATATACACCACCAAACTCAAAAGATGATTATATCATTAATCACCTTAAGTTTAAAGTTCTGGTTCATGAGTATGAAGGAACTGGCGTAGAGATCATCGGAACAGGGGAAGAGGGTATGGGTGTAATCTCAGAAGCTGAAAAGAAGAAAGCTTCTGGATTTGAAATTGTAGGTTTTGAGGTCTTCCCTTGCAGTGTGAGGTATGATCCTGAAAACATGGCTAAACTTCATCTCTATGACAATGTTACATCTGTACCCTGCCCTCTGGAGTTAGAGAAGTCTCAAATTATTAGAGAGCAAGAGAGAGTATCCTTTACCTATGAGGTTGAATTTGTTAAGAGTGAAATTAGATGGCCATCACGGTGGGATGCTTATCTGAAGATGGAAGGTGCCCGTGTCCACTGGTTTTCCATCCTCAATTCTCTTATGGTGATAGTCTTCTTGGCTGGTATTGTTTTTGTTATTTTCTTAAGAACGGTCAGGAGAGATCTGACAAGGTATGAGGATTTGGACAAAGAGTCTCAGGCACAAATTAATGAAGAGCTCTCAGGGTGGAAGCTTGTTGTAGGTGATGTGTTTAGAGAGCCAAATTTTTCGAAGCTTCTCTGCGTGATGATTGGAGATGGGGTTCAGATTACAGGGATGGCAGTTGTGACTATTGTATTTGCTGCATTTGGTTTCATGTCACCAGCTTCACGAGGTATGCTGTTGACGGGAATGATTATTCTTTACCTTTTCCTGGGAACTGGGGCTGGTTATGCCGGTGTACGTTTGTGGTGTACTGTCAAGGGGACTTCAGAAGGGTGGAGGTCTGTATCTTGGTCAGTTGCATGCTTCTTCCCAGGCATTGTCTTTGTCATCCTTACCTTTTTAAACTTCGTTCTATGGGGTAGCAAGAGTACTGGTGCAATTCCCCTATACTTGTATTTTATACTTTTGTCACTTTGGTTCTGCATTTCTGTTCCTCTCACTCTATTGGGTGGATACTTGGGTACACGAGCTGAGCCAATCAAGTACCCTGTAAGAACAAACCAGATTCCAAGGGAAATTCCTGCTCGCAAGTACCCTTCATGGCTTCTTGTTCTTGGTGCTGGTACCCTGCCATTTGGTACCCTCTTTATCGAGCTTTTCTTCATCCTTTCTAGCATATGGCTTGGAAGGTTTTATTATGTGTTTGGATTCCTTCTTGTTGTTCTTTTGCTGTTGGTTACTGTGTGCGCTGAAGTTTCAGTGGTCCTCACTTACATGCATCTCTGTATTGAAGATTGGCAATGGTGGTGGAAAGCATTTTATGCATCAGGTTCCGTTTCCCTGTATGTATTCCTGTACTCCATCAATTACTTGATTTTTGACCTTCAAAGCTTGAGTGGACCTGTATCAGCAATTCTTTATCTTGGCTACTCATTGATCATGGCAATTGCAATTATGTTGTCTACCGGAACCATTGGCTTCCTCACATCCTTCTATTTTGTTCATTACCTTTTCTCATCAGTAAAAATTGACTGAAGAAGTCCTTCAGCAATGCACAATGATTATCGGATTATAAAAACTTTTGGCGCATAGATAATAGATTCTCCTACCCTTGCAATATCATTTTGCTCAATTCATTTTTGGCAAGAATTTGTTGCTCCGTGTCAAAAGGGATTGGCTGATGAGCAGTTTGTGCCTGAAGATCTTCATGGTTCTTGGATTAGATATCGGGACTGTTAATTTTGTGATTTAGAGTTGTTCGAACACAAAACTGTAATCTAGCTATCCTCTTTGTTTTTGAAATTCATTTACAAGTCATTTTCAGATTTTTGTTATGCTTATACTTTCATCATATCAAAATTTGACAGATAGATTATACTTACAAATGCTGGTGTTGATCAACTAAATTTGTGAATTATATTGCTGGTTTCTAGCCTCTTGAAGTTTTCCTACATCTATGATAAGATGCAAACGGGTTATCAGGCTATAGTTTTGATTCTGATTTTTTTTTTTTGATTTTTTGTTCCTTCATTTTACCCCTCAAAAACCTGAATTGTTTTCAGTAGCTGCTTTTGTTAAACATCCTGTCTGCAAGTTTTTGCGATGGGCGTCAAACCATGGATTTTTAACAAACTAATGTAAAGAAAATCATATAATCTGCTACAATAGACAAACTTACGACTCTTGATAATAACAAAATACATGTCATTTCTTACAAATGATATGCCCATTAAGTCTGCACATGATACAAGTAACAAATATAAGATTGAAATACAAGAGGTTGTAGATTACATGTATGACAATATTGGTTTAAATTCTAGTGAAACTTGAGGCTGGTCAAGACATTGTTGTTCACAGGGTCAGCCAAATGGTCTAGAAGGTTCTGGAGTGGTCCAACACCAGTGACAAGAGCTTGGATGAAGTAACCTAATATTGCCAACATAGCAAGTCTTCCATTCTTGACCTCCTTCAACTTCAACTCTTTCATGGATTTCTCGTCTTTTCCGAATCCAAGAGGGTTAAAGAATGGGCCTCCAGGGTATGCTGGGTCTCCAGATCCTGCTAAGCCTTTCTCCAATCCCAAGAAATATTGTTTGCCCATTGATCCTGGGTTGTACCAGTCCTGTAATCTTCTGTGTTCTGCAAATCCCATGAGTGCCATCTCCAACACAAATAGTGTGTAACCATCTGCCCAGTAGTTGTAAGTTCCAGCTGGAGGAATAACACCGGTTTGGAACCATGGGAGTGCTGTTTCTTGGGGAATGAGCCCCAACTTTCCGAATACCTCAGGAGCTATAGCTCCTGCTGCACCCAACATGGCGAAGCGTCCATTGATTATCTCTCCGTAGGCTAGCCATTTGGGTTCAATGAAGCCTCCAGTTCCTTCGGGGTCTGAAAGTCCCAACGGGTCGAATCCAAAGTCACCTGGAAGGCTATAAGCATTGCCAAGAAGCCGATAATAAATAATCATTTAAAGAACCAGTTCTCAGTTGTCTGCATGTTTGTGTGCAGGTCAAGAAATTAAAATATAAAAGTAGCTAGGATAGAAGTTAGTTACCTGCCATCCAAGTAAGAAAGACTTTGTTTGGAAGCAAACCACAATTGTCTGTCTCCTTGCTGAAAAACATAAAACAGTTTGTTATTCATGTTAGCAGTTAGAAGTTAATGTAAACAGTCTGTCAGTGTGTGTGTGAGAGAGAGAGAGAGAGAGAGAGAGAGAGAGAGAGAGAGAGATTACCTTGACAGGGGGAGTGGAAGCAGCCTTTACAACAAATGAAACCTTCCTGGAAGAAGACTGTGCTGGTCTTCCTGCAAGAAGTTGCCTTGCAGCCTCCACTGAGGAGGTGATGGATGAAGATGAAAGCAGAGCTTGTGTAGCCATCTTACTATCCTGTACCAGAATCAGCAGTTGAGTGCTGAGGAGAAAAGAAAGGGAGGAATGGAAAAACAAGTGTTGTTTAGAAAATAAATAAAATGGAGGGTGCAAATAAGGGGGATGGTTGGCCACAGATTTATGTGTGGGGCTGGTAGAGAGGATCCAAATTGTGGAGGAAATGAGGCAGCTTATATTTTGGATGAGGTTATGATCCTGAATGCCAATGGTCAATCCACAAGTGGCATTTGGTAAATAATATCTACCCTTCATATCCTGAATCTTGAATTATGACTTGGATTTCCTACCTTGTTCCTCAGAATTATACTAATAGTTTCCGGTTGTTTTTTTCTGTGGCCGAGTGTAAAGCTCATCTATATTTTTTTCCTCAATATTTGACTACTCTTTTAATCATCTAATATTTTTCTCTATGTTATGAGTGGATAAAAATTCAACCAACCACTGCTAGTGGTAATAACGTTCACGCCTCTAATTATATTTTTATTATATAATATACAACTAGATTTTATCCAAATTTTTGATAGTTATGACCTTTATACTACTAATTTAATATGAATCGTTAGATGTTTAAACAAATTAATAATTAAATCTAAAATAAAGGAATATTCTATAACCAAACATAAATAGATATTATAAATTGAATAAAATTTCATACTCTTTCAATAATTTAACCAAAAAGAAGTAGATATCATAAACTGAATAGAATAATAATGCAAAATTCATAATTATTTTCATTCTTCAAACTATGGATAATTTATTTGGATAAAAATTTAAAACCATCACTAAGTTAAATATTAATTCCTGAGTTTCGCGTGTACTGTAAAATAGTTAAAATTTGATTTATAGAAGTCAAGATAGAGCCGAAATAAAATCAAACGAAAATTGGTAATTTTGTTTGAACTTTAATTTGATTTAATTTAACTATTTTAAATTAATAAACATTTATTAAATAGAAAATAAAAATATGCACAATGGTCCACACGAAATCTTCCGCGTCATTACACACGAAAATATTACAAATTTGGTAGTCGGTTAGTGGATACCATATTTGGGTTAATATAATACATATAATTATTTTTGTATCTATATTATATTCATGGTACTTTTTTCAAAAATTAAATACTAATGATTCTTTCGTTAGTGTAATGACATTGAAACAAGACAAAATAATATGCAATACTCATCTTGACAATAACAAAATTAGATTATTGGTCGAGGTTAAAATAAATATAAAATTAAACTAATTATTATCAGTTAAATTTAGTTGAATTTAGTCGCTGTAATGTATTTTGGGTTAAAACAGAATAATAACTATCATTAATTCACTTAAAAAATTATATTATTGAACTAGTAAATTGTTGATCGGAATAATAGATCGGGCTAAAATATAAAAATATTTACTATTCATTCATCCTAAAAATTCATGGAGCTAATCCACGGTTAAACGGAATAAAATTAAAAATAAAATTCGACCAGTTAAAATAAATAATATATACTATTGATCTGAGTTAAAAAATATATATTTATCCTACTTTAAACAAAATTAAAATCAAATTAAATATAATTAGTTGAGTTTGATAAGTATAATGGGTTCTGGAATAAAAAAAATTAAAATAAAACCAAATGTGATTCATATACTATTGAACCGCGATAAAATTTATAGTTTAAATTAAAAAGTAATTATAATTCGTAAACACACATAGAAATAAAAATAATACCTTATATTTCAGTTATTACCATTATTTTTTTCAAATTTAAATACTTGTCCATGTACAATCAATTTAACATGCAACGTTAGATCTTTTTATAAATATATATATATAAATATATATATATATACATATGTATAGTTATTATAATATAATGTAAAATATTTGAAATAAACAAAATCCGCATCCTAAAATTGTAATTCAATTTATATTTAAAAAAATATATAATATTAAAAAAAATATGTGCATCGCACGGGTTCTAAGTTAGTGACAAAAAAAATACTAAAATAAATTTTTAATATATAGCTAAGGAAAAAAGAAACATTTTCAAGAAAAAACAGTATTGAAAAGTCAAGTTTATATTAAATTTATTTGTTATAACATTCACAGACTTTTATGTTCTTTTTTTATGTTCTTATATTATTTTTATAATAATTTCAACATGTTTTGCGAAATATAATAAATTCCGCTTGAAATATAATACATGTTCAATTTTAAAATTAACTTTTTTAATAGTAAAAGACTAAAATTTTAAAAATTACACATTACATAATTTTTCAACAAATCATTTTTATTTTTGTAAATTTATTTTAATATTTAGTACCTCCATTATTAAATATTTACTTACTAATTTAGGAAACTAGAGATTTTGTACATAAAAAATTTGAAAAGTCCTTGACAAAAAAATTTGAAAAATATGTTATAAATTAAATCCTTTTGGAGACTGATATATAAATGAAATTCTTTTGGCTTTATAAGATTTTTTTTCCTTTTGCTAGCTTAAGACTAATATTTATAGCGAATATTTACATAAGCGACCATGAACCAAGCATGTGACCGCACGAGGCCTAGGGATCCCAGGGATCAGGAGCCCAAAAATATTACATCTTTCTTTATATATATATATAGGCTGTTACTCTACCAGAAACTCTTTTAGAAAACTAGAAATTAATATATATATTTTTTAAAAATCGCGTTGAGTTATAACACATATGATATACAGATTGATTGTTGGATGATGGAAAAAATACTGTGAAATCGGATTTTAAAAAAAACTCACTAATTGATGGGAAAAATCAAATTAAAAACGGAGGGAATTGGCTGAAATTATGTGTGGGAGAGTGTATCTTAATTCTCGTGCGTATAGGGGGCTATTAGATTAGATTGATCTAAGGGTTAATATTAGTTTCTAATTTTTATTTTAAGACTTATTTTTATTTGAATAAATATATTAATGTAAATATTATATCTTTCTTTATATTTATATATTAGTATGAGTGTGTAAGATACTTTAGTCATTTGTATTCTTATAAATTTGACATCTCTATAAATCTATTATTGTTAATTAATACCAAAGAAAAATTTGACAAAGTTTGAGGCCTTTATAAACAAAATATAGATATTTTTCGCACCTAACTCATAATAGATAAATATAGTTTTTTTTTTAAAATAATCTTAGAATATGTTCATTTTTGAACTAGTTTCACTATATAAAATTTAAAATGTCTAATCGCAATAAAGTTATTGTTAGAAAATTGTTGTAGTCTTGATAATAATTCATCAAAATACCTTAAGTAGATTTATTAAGTGTCTTTTTGTAGTTTTCAACGGATAACCTCAGTTATCTCTCCGTTGAAGGAGTAGCTTATGTGAATAAGTATGTAGCACATTATGTACACTATAATAGGTAAGGGGGTTTGGGAGTTTTAGTTATTTCTAAGTAATGTTGACTACTAGAAAGATATACAAAATAGGAGGTTTAAGTGTAAATATAAAGTTCCTTGTAATGTTGTATAAGTGAAAGAGTATCAACTGCTATGGAAACATCTTCAATTGCTAAATTACAAGTTTCAACGGATGACTCTACAAGTTTCAACGGATAATTCAATATGACTTCAACGGATAAGCCAGTCAAGTCTTCAACAGATATTAGATAAAGCTGTAAACGGATGCTATCAAGAAAGCTTCAACGAATGACACTAATATAGTGTCAACGAATAACATCTATGAAGTTTCAACGGATACTCAACAAGATAGAAGTTGATAGTGATTTAACAGAAGCTGACAGAGTCACATGAGTTGATAGTGCACAAAAGGAATGTGGCAACCTGATTGCAAGTTTTAGAAGAAAATGAAGCATTTTCATTTTGTTAGGTCACACAACACTGTAGAAGGGGGTTGAATACAGTGTTTATACAATCAAATCGATTTCAACACAAGTATGTAACAAAGATCAAGTATATTCAATAGACTTTATTACAATATGAACTGTTATTCACTCTCAGTGATGAACAAATATCACTAAGAGCTGTTAGGTTACAATGTATAATATTCTCGATAATGATAACACGTATAGTGTAAACCCTAAGCTGTGTTTATATAGTACACAGTTACAAGATATATTCTAATTGATATGAAATATAATTCTGTCTCCTAAAATATATCAATCAGATATCTTCTACAAGTCTTCTAGTCTTCTAACTTTTTCCATGCATATCTTCTATTATTTTAGGCCAGATCTTCTCCTGTAAATCAGCCGCATTCCTTATCTGAAAGTCTTCCCGCACTTAAGTACTGATATGTATCTTAAGTTCTGATATTAAGCTCTGACTTTAGTAAGTCCTGATATGTCCTGTTGTTAAGTTCTGAAAACTAAACATAAATCATATTAAACATGACATCTCAAATGTAATAACCCCCAAAATTTTCAACTTTTTGTAACCTTTGTAAATAGTGTTTTAGCTGAATGAGAAAACTTTTCACGCCACACTATGTAGGGGTTCTGTTATGGATATTCTGGGATATTATGAGTACTTTATGTAGTATATAAGTGTATGTAAAGATCGTCAGAATCCAATTCCGAACACTTTAGTTTTTCCCGGAAATCCACTAGATACAGAGAGAATTGAGTATAAGGTAACAGGATAAAAATGATTTAAATTAAAGGATTATGATAGAGGATCATAAAAAGAAATATAATGTATTGAGAAAGGTTAAGGGAACCTAAGTAATAAGATCCCGGGTATGATCCTTCAAACGATAAACGAAAACGAAAGTTAAGCGAACCGTATAACAGATCAGCGGTCATTAGGCAAACAATTAGGAAGTTAATCAAAGGGATTAGAGAGGATGATGTCACCCAACCAATGAGAAGGGGACAAGGAGGGGAGGATGACATCATGAGGATGACACAAGCATGACATGGGAATGAAGGAGGTGTGGTTGAATGAGAACCACACAAATTCAAGGGCAACAAGGTAATTGACTAAATCAAACACAAAAATAAATCAACCAAGCCAAGCAAAATCATTTTTCATTAAAATCAAAAAGAAACCAAGGCTTGCTCTTGAGAGCTCTCGGCTTTTTACTATTCAAAAGGCAAGAAATTTCAAAAATTCAAGATCCAAGCTTCCTAAATTGGTGAGTTAATTCCCTAATCATCTTCATGCTTAGTTAGGGCTATATCATGAGTTTAAGCCATCAATTCCTTCTCCATCTTCTTCATTTAATCAAAGTAGAAGACTATGAATAGTATTTTCAAGTTTTTAACTTGAAATTTTTCTTGTTTTCCTTGAAGATCCAAGCATTTCTAAGACTTCTCAAAGCTTCTTAAGGCTTCCTAGCTCCTCCCACCACTTCAAGGAAGGTATATCATCTCCAAACCCTAGATTCCTATGTATTATAAGATGATTTTGATTAGTAGGGTGATATTGTAGCTTAATGTTGGTGATTTAGAGTTTGGGATTGAATTGGTATTGAAATGGAATGGTAAATGTTGTTGTTTTGATTAAAAGAACTTAAGTATGGTTAAAGTTAAGCTTAGGCATAAGTATGAATGTTAAACTTGAATTGGTTGGGTTGTTATGATGTGATAAGGATGGATGTTGGTTGTATGTTGAATTTGAGGTTGAATTGGGTTGGTTTTGAATGGTTTTAAATTGGGAAATCGCGTAAACATAGCCGTCGTAACGTCCGATTTTCCTTAGACTGTTTTTGTGCATAACATTAGGACCCGAGAACCCCCTGCTAGATTATGACCATTGCAATGTTTAGATAGTTCATGTTACGAGCTTCGTTTTGATATGTGGTTCGTTCGATTCCGATGCACGGTTTAGGAGAAACGACCGTTTCAAGTAACGGCGTTTCGCGAACGAAACTTTTCCCCTCGCCTTACTTTGAAACAAAGGTTAAAGACCAAAAAGGGTTAATTAATGCATGAAACATTTATGGTAAGTGTGTTAGGCAGTTGGTAAGACACTTGCGAAGGAATCGCCTTAAAACTCGTAAAGGTTAAATTATTAAAAATGGTGGAGCCGAGGGTACCCGAGTGACTTAAGCGAGTCAGTAAGCGCAAAACAAGCGTTAGAGTCTAAGTTAGTTAAAGTATAGATTTACAAGTGACTTTGGTTTAATTCCAACTTACTTGTTGTTTATAGGTTACCAGACTCGTCCCGAGCCTTTTATCACCCCAAGTCGCTCAGGCAAGTTTTCTACCAGTTATAACTGTTGTTGTGATGTATATATGTATTTGCATTATCTTGCGATAGATGCATGTTGGTTAATTAGCAAATGTTGCAATATATTGAAGCATGCTGCTATGGTATATATATATATATGCATGCCTGTTTCGTATTCTTTCCATATATATCTGTTGATTCAGTTGATAATACCTATGCTAGAGGATAGCGGTAATTTGCATATACCCTTAGTACAGGGACCTAAAGGTGAAAATATTTTCTAAAACCGGGAGTCGAGGATCCCGAGTAGATTTTGTATATATGGATATAAATATATATATATATATATACTTATATATATATATATGGTCATAGTTTTCAAAACTATTAATCGAATAAGGTTTATTCGATAACTTTAACTTTATTTTATTATTGAATATTATTTCGAATATTATTCGAAGGCGTATGACTCCTTTATATTAAATGAATATTATTTTGAATATTCATTCGAGGACTTATGACTCCTTTTATTTTATTATCTGAATATTATTTGAATATTAATTCGAGGGCTTATGACTCAGTTTATATTATTTAATGAATATTTTTGAATATTCATTTGAGGATCTATGACTCCGATTATTTGCTGAGATTTGTTCTTTATTTTATTAAAGAATAAGGTGTAAATAATCAAACTTATTTTCGATTATTCAAATAAAGATAGTACTTTCATATAAGTATATCTTTGGTTATTTAATACTCGTTTCAAGTATAAGTTTTAAAACTTCTACTTCAATTATTTTTATAAAGATTATTCTTTATGGGAATATTATTTAAATAATAATATTCAGTCATTTTCTAAATATTCTGGGGACTGATTTACTTCATTAAATCTATAGAGTGTTTTGGAGTCTTCAAAATGATTTTTAAAAGTTAGAGCGGATCCCAAAACTCATTTTTAAATTCAAGATCTTCCATTTTAAGGGGACTTGAATACTCGCTCAAAAATCTAAGGGATCCGGCTCTGTGGTGTATTTTATATTCGCAACAAGATTGCAGTTTTGGTAAATAAATTGATTACTTACCCAACGTTCGGGAAGTAAGTCCATCTATCGAGTCGGCATAAGCAACATGGGCTCAGTGGGCGTCCATGATAGTGTAAGTGGCTCAGTGGGAGTCCATCAAATGCATAAGTGGCTGAGTGGCAGTCCAGCATAAGGTCCTATTGAGACCAGGGTGATGACCAGTGGGGAATTCGTCCATCTACTAGTAGAAAAGGTTACTTATGGGTATCTTTTCCTGATCAGCAAGATATCTGGTTTATGCCAAAATTCTTTTCCTTTCCAAATTTATTGGATATTTCAAACTCTGTTCATACTTTACATGACAGAGGTTTTCAGGAAATTGTATAAAGAAGATGTATATGTGGATATATATATATATATATATCAGAAGTTAATGAAGTATATCATGACTTCATTTCCTTTAATAATATTTCAAAAATTTAATCTATTCAAATCTTGTCTTGTAGTCTCATCTATGTGATGAACTGTTGAAAACTCTTAATACTTTGAACAGTGGTAGTTCAAGTAGCTTTATAAATGATATAAGTGTAGGGAAGTATTTGGTAACTTCATCCCTTGTTTTTACTTATATCTAGTAAGTAATTATCTTACACTTGATAAAAGATTCTAGTAAGTATCCATTTAGATACTTATATTATTGTTATCACTACATATTATCTTGCGAGCTGTCAGGCTCACTCTTGCTTTATTTCTTCATCACACAACAACAGTTAGGAAAGATGGCCAGACTCCAGCAGACCCAGCGCAAGCGCGTGGGAAGCGTCCCGCGTCTTCCCGATGATGTTGTAGCTGCTATAGCTGCAGAGGTAGATCTATTGTAGATCAGACCATCTACTTTTGAGAATCAATTATGTATAATTATAACTTGTGGCAGATAATGACAATTAACTGTAAATTTATCAAGTAATCGTTTTGGGTTGTAATAACTTTTAAATTGTGGATTCAAAGACTTGTACTTATTTCAATTTCATCTCTGAGACTATAACGGGTTGTGGTGTGTGTTAGTGTGGGGTCACAGCATAAGGTTATTTTTATTAATTAAGTGAAGTGATATTGTGGAAAGAAAGACCGTGACGACCCGGATCCCCGACCCCGGATCTGGGGGTGTTACAGAAATGGTATCAGAGCTAAGCGTTATAAACCTCAGAGATGATGCGTCGATATAATAACAAACTCACAAAGATAATAAGAACTCTTGCCAAGTTCATGGTCGGACTACTTAAAGTAGTGCTGACAGTTAAAACCCTTACGGGAACCCTTATAAGTATCATGATAGTAACTTAGCTCGTTTAATGTGTAGGCGCCTGAGATAGAGGACCCTGAGATGTTCGAGCGTGAACATGATGAGGCACTGCTAGATGTTGAGGATCAGGAGGAGCCTGAGATGGAGGAGGATGAGGAGGACCCCTCAGAGGAGTCAGAGACGGAGGTCATTGCTATTTCAGATGAGGAGGACCCCTCAGAGGAGTCAGAGACAGAGGTTATTGCTATTCCAGATGAGGAGGACCCGGATGAGGTCCCAGTAGCTGAGGAGCATGTTGGACCTATGGTAGTGTATGCTGGTACCCCATTACCCACACTTCCGGTGGTCAGAGCCCCTACCCCTCCACCACTATCTTGGATTCCTGATGATGACAGCTCAGAGACCCATACTTCCGAGCCTAGGCAGACCGAGGAGGCACCCTCAGCGGCTCCGGATTGACCACCTCTTGACCCTGCCCACAGGCAGTCTTTGTTAGCTCATGGATATGTTCAGGATGTTCTGAGGACCCGAGTGGCTGTTGCCGAGGCCCGACTGGATGAGGCCAGGAGGGAGTTGGATGCAGAGAGGGCGGGTAGGCGTACCCGAGCTTATGAGACTAGGGCTTCTATACCCCGATCCTTGAGGAGGGAGCTTACGGGGATAGAGCTCACATCCCGAGCGAGGTTCAGATCGCTCCAGGGGGACAGGCATGGTAGGATCTCCAGGCGGCAGGCCGACTATATCTTCCGTCGTGCGATGGAAAGGGTATGGGAGCTGACCCGCTCCGGTGTGTGATTCAGGATTGATGATGGAATAGTCTAGTTGTCTAGTTAGCCGAGGCCTTAGTAAGAGCCAATTTTCCGGGATAGTTGACTTGTATATAGCATCCCTTTTTCTGACTAGACAGATAGACTCTTGTGTATCACTTTTGGGACAGATGACTGTAGCACTGTTGTACTTTTGACCAGATCAAACTATGTATTTCTCGCATTATGTATATATTTGTTTCCTTTGGTTCAGTTCATTAGTGACGGGATCACTGTTTTTATCATTATTATTACTGCACTTCGTATTAGAACTGTCATAAAATAATAGAATTGCGATATACGTTCTCCCCATTATAAGAGCTGTGCAGGGCACAATGTTGTATATGATTGTGACCTAACGTTGAATTTTCCCAATAATTTTTTTTATTATCAGAATCATGCCGCCAAGAAAGATTGGAACTAGGGCGAACCCTGGATCTGAGGACCAGGGAAGCCATAACCAGGATGATAGGAACCAGGAACACAGTGAAGAGGAAGATGAGGATTATGTGAAACAGGATGACTCCCTGTATGAAGAGGAAGAGGAAACATATGATGTTGAGGGATTTGAGATAGAGGCTGAAGAAGGAGAAACCGAGGTTGAGCAACCAGTACCAAACCCAGGCATGGATCCCCTGGGCCAGTTCATGCAACTCCTAAGGCATAATTTGGAACGTCAACCCAACCCACCCCCTCAAGGAAATAACAATACTGTGGCAAACTCTTTCAGGGCTTTTAAGTCCCTTAAGCCCCCTGAGTTCCACGGATCAGCCGACCTAGTTGAGGCAAGGGCATGGTTAAAGGAAATGGAGAAATCTTTTGAGATTTTGAGTACCGATGAGGCACAGAAGACTGTATTTGCTACCTACCTTCTGAAAGGAGAAGCTAACTACTGGTGGGAGGCCAAGAAAAACATGGAGACAGATGCTATTATAACCTGGGAGAGATTTAGTCAGTTGTTTCTGGGAAAGTATTTCCCGAGGTTTATGGAAAACCAGATGGAGCTCAAGTTCTTGGAGCTAAAGCAGAATAACTTGTCTGTAGCAGAGTACGAAGCAAAATTTACTGAGTTATCAAGGTTTGTGCCGGAGTTTGTGAGCATCGAGGAAAAGAAAGCTAGGAGGTTTCAGCAGGGACTGAAACCGTGGATTCAGAATAGGGTGACAATCCTTGAGCTTACGGACTATGCCACTCTGGTGCAAAAGGCAACGATTGTAGAAGTTGGAAGTGAACAGATGCCGAAGGAAAGAGAGAAGAAAGGAATAAAGAGGAAAAGTATGAGCATGGGTGGAGGTTCCGCAGGAAGGAGCTTCCCAACTAGATTTAATCGAGGAGCAGTGTCCCTACCAGGAAGGAACACTGGGTTTAAGCGGCCAATGAGTGTGAGTGTGAGCCAGGGCGGCCTGAAATCAAGAATGTCCTATTCCAACCAGTCTCGACCCCCATTGCCAACCTGTAACATATGTGGAAGGAATCACACTGGGGAGTGTAAAGGAAAGCCAGTAACCTGCTTTAAGTGCGGTCGGGAAGGCCACTATTCAACTAAGTGCCCATCATCAACCCCTGCCGTCATTCCAACCACCACTTGTCATCAGTGTGGACGCCCGGGTCATTGGAAGAGGGAATGCCCAATGAACAAACCAGCAGCTTCGGGAGCAAGCAGGGCTGCTTCTAATAAGCCACCTACTGTGAGGACTTTCAACATGACAGTCCAGGATGCTATGAAAGATTCAGATGTGATAGCAGGTACCCTTTCTCTAAATTCAGTCAGTGCAAATGTTTTATTTGATTTGGGAGCAACTAAATCTTTTATATCAAAGGACCTTGCGCGTAAGTTAAGACTTAAGGCTGAACCCTTGATAGAACCCCTACAAGTAGAAATAGCCAATCATGAAATTATTCCTGTTAACCAGATTCACCCCGCCTGTAAGATAGGCATAGGGGAGCAATCTTTTAGTGTTGATCTGATTCTTTTTAAATTAGGGGATTTTGATGTAATTTTGGGAATGGACTGGCTATCTAGCAATGACGCTCAGATAGACTGTAAAGGGAAGAAAGTTAAGCTAAATATCCCAGGGAAGAAGGAAGTTATATTTAGAGGAAAGAGGCAGACGCAGAAATTTTTGACTATGGCCCAGGCCAGAAGGATGCTACGAAAAGGAAATGAGGCCTACCTAGCCTATGTGGTGGACACGCAGAAGAAGGTGCCCAACTTACAAGATATTCCAGTAGTCAACGAATTTGAAGATGTATTCCCACAAGACCTTCCGAGATTACCACCCGATAGAGTGATTGAATTTGCTATTGAGTTGGCCCCAGGGACGGCGCCAGTTTCAAAGGCACCTTACCGGTTAGCCCCGTTAGAAATGAAGGAATTAGCTATCCAATTGCAGGAACTCTTGGATAAGGGCATGATAAGACCCAGTGTGTCTCCATGGGGAGCACCAGTTTTATTTGTTAAGAAGAAAGATGGGAGCATGAGGCTGTGCATAGACTATCGAGAGTTGAACAAGCTAACCATAAAGAACAGGTACCCATTACCTAGAATAGACGATCTGTTCGACCAGCTAAAGGATGCCGTTTATTTTTCCAAGATCGACCTGAGAACTGGATATCACCAACTAAAGATTAAACCCGAAGATATTTCCAAGACAGCGTTCCATACCAGGTATGGGCATTATGAGTTCTTGGTAATGTCCTTTGGATTAACCAACGCCCCAGCAGCTTTCATGGATTTAATGAATAGAGTATTTAAGAAGTACTTGGACAAATGTGTGATAGTTTTTATCGATGATATTTTGATCTACTCAAGGACTGAGACAGAACATGCAGAGCATTTGAGGATAGCTCTAGGAATACTCAGAGAGGAACAATTATATGCCAAATTCTCGAAGTGTGAATTCTGGCGGAATGAAGTACAGTTTTTAGGACATGTGATCAATAAAGAAGGAGTATTGGTCGACCCCTCCAAGATAGAGGCGGTCTCAAATTGGGAAAGGCCAACCACACCCACAGAGGTAAGGAGTTTCATAGGATTGGCCGGCTACTATCGTAGATTTGTACAGGACTTTGCGAAGATCGCAGCCCCTTTGACACGACTTACTCGTAAGACAGAGAAGTTTAAATGGACGGAGAAATGCGAGAACAGTTTTCAGGAATTAAAGAAAAGGTTGATAACGGCTCCGGTGTTGGCATTGCCGGACGGAAAAGGAGATTTTGTGATATATAGTGACGCGTCACACAAAGGATTAAGATGTGTGCTTATGCAGCACGGTAAGGTGATTGCGTATGCGTCGAGACAATTGAAGGAATACGAGGTTAGATATCCTACTCATGACCTTGAGCTCGCGGCAATAGTATTTGCCTTAAAAATTTGGAGGCACTACTTGTATGAAGAGAAGTGCGAGATTTTCACAGACCATAAGAGCCTCAAGTACATATTTACGCAGAAAGAGCTCAACATGCGCCAGAGGAGATGGTTAGAACTAATCAAGGACTATGATTGTGAGATTCTCTATCATCCAGGGAAAGCCAATGTGGTGGCTGATGCCCTTAGTAGAAAGGAAAGACTCAGAATGATAACGACTTCGAAAGAATTGATAAGGGATTTTGAGAGAATGGAAATAGAAGTAAAGGTAACCGGAACCGGAACTGAAAAGCTTTTTGAGATCTCAATGCAGCCAGAGTTATTGGAAAAGATCAGATTGTGCCAGGAGAAAATAATGAATGAAGGCAGAGAGTCAATGACTGGAGAGGAGATCCATACTGAGAAAAATGATAAAGGGATAATGAGGTACTCCTACCGGATTTGGGTTCCGAATGTTCAAGAGCTTAAAGATGAGATATTGGATGAAAGCCATAGTTCAAGGTATTCCATTCACCCCGGAAGTACCATGATGTATAGGGATTTGAAGGAATATTACTGGTGGCCCAACATGAAGAGGGACGTAGCAGAATGGGTAAGCAAATGTTTGACTTGCCAAAGGGTAAAGGCAGAGCACCAGAGACCCAGTGGACTCTTACGACCCCTGGAGATTCCCGAATGGAAATGGGAACAGATAGCGATGGATTTTGTTGTAGGATTGCCAAGGACGAAAGCCAATCACGACGCCATTTGGGTAATTATAGACCGACTGACAAAGTCAGCTCATTTCATTCCTATCAATGAGAGATACACAGTCGATAGACTGGTGGACATTTACCTTAAGGAAATAGTGACGCGACATGGAGTCCCAGCGTCCATTGTCTCAGACCGAGACCCCAGGTTCAACTCCAGATTTTGGAGGAGCTTTCAGGAATGTGCGGGGACCAAGTTAAATATGAGTACCGCGTACCATCCCCAGACGGATGGGCAGAGTGAAAGGACCATCCAGACACTAGAGGATATGTTGACAGTCTGTGTAATAGACTTTAAAGGGAGTTGGGATGATCACTTGCCGTTGATCGAGTTTTCTTATAACAATAGCTTTCATGCTAGCATCGGAATGCCGCCTTATGAGGCCCTGTACGGAAGAAGGTGTCGATCTCCCTTATACTGGGATGAAGTAGGAGAGCGGAAGATGCTCGGACCCGAAGTGGTCCAAAGGACCAAGATATAGTGGATCTCATCAGAGGACGGCTTGTAGCAGCCCAAGACAGACAGAAGAAATATGCAGACCTAGCCCGAAAGGACAAGGAATATGAAGTCGGGGACTTAGTACTGCTAAAGGTATCCCCTTGGAAGGGATTAATGAGGTTCGGAAGGAAAGGAAAACTAAGCCCAAGATACATTGGACCTTTTGAGATATTAAGACGGATTGGAAAGTTAGCTTACGAGCTAGCCCTACCCCCTAATTTGCAACAAGTTCATAATGTGTTCCATGTGTCAATGCTAAGGAAGTATCATCGGGATGCCAGACACATAGTGGAGTACGAGCAGGTGGATATGCAGCCAGATCTAACTTACGTGGAGAAACCAGTAAGGATTATAGATAAGAAGGAGCAGGTGCTTCGGAACAAAGTGATCAAGCTAGTCAGAGTACTATGGCAGAATCATAATGTGGAAGAATCAACTTGGGAACTAGAGAGCACAATGCTAGAAAAGTACCCCCATTTGTTTTCTGTTTGATTCCGGGACGGAATCCTTTTAAGGAGGGGAGACTGTAATAACCCCCAAAATTTTCAACTTTTTGTAACCCTTGTGAATAGTGTTTTAGCTGAATGAGAAAACTTTTCACGCCACACTATGTAGGGGTTCTGTTATGGATATTCTGGGATATTATTAGTACTTTATGTAGTATATAAGTGTATGTAAAGATCGTCAGAATCCAATTCCGAACACTTTGGTTTTTCCCGGAAATCCACTAGATACAGAGAGAATTGAGTATAAGGTAACAGGATAAAAAGGATTTAAATTAAAGGATTATGATAGAGGATCATAAAAAGAAATATAATGTATTGAGAAAGGTTAAGGGAACCTAAGTAATAAGATCCCGGGTATGATCCTTCAAACGATAAACGAAAACGAAAGTTAAGCGAACCGTATAACAGATCAGCGGTCATTAGGCAAACAATTAGGAAGTTAATCAAAGGGATTAGAGAGGATGATGTCACCCAACCAATGAGAAGGGGACAAGGAGGGGAGGATGACATCATGAGGATGACACAAGCATGACATGGGAATGAAGGAGGTGTGGTTGAATGAGAACCACACAAATTCAAGGGCAATAAGGTAATTGACTAAATCAAACACAAAAACAAATCAACCAAGCCAAGCAAAATCATTTTTCATCAAAATCAAAAAGAAACCAAGGCTTGTTCTTGAGAGCTCTCGGCTTTTTACTATTCAAAAGGCAAGAAATTTCAAAAATTCAAGATCCAAGCTTCCTAAATTGGTGAGTTAATTCCCTAATCATCTTCATGCTTAGTTAGGGCTATATCATGAGTTTAAGCCATCAATTCCTTCTCCATCTTCTTCATTTAATCAAAGAAGAAGACTATGAATAGTGTTTTCAAGTTTTTAACTTGAAATTTTTCTTTTTTTCCTTGAAGATCCAAGCATTCCTAAGACTTCTCAAAGCTTCTTAAGCCTTCCTAGCTCCTCCCACCACTTCAAGGAAGGTATATCATCTCCAAACCCTAGATTCCTATGTATTATAAGATGATTTTGATTAGTAGGGTGATATTGTAGCTTAATGTTGGTGATTTAGAGTTTGGGATTGAATTGGTATTGAAATGGAATGGTAAATGTTGTTGTTTTGATTAAAAGAACTTAAGTATGGTTAAAGTTAAGCTTAGGCATAAGTATGAATGTTAAACTTGAATTGGTTGGGGTTGTTATGATGTGATAAGGATGGATGTTGGTTGTATGTTGGATTTGAGGTTGAATTGGGTTGGTTTTGAATGGTTTTAAATTGGGAAATCGCGTAAACATAGCCGTCGTAACGTCCGATTTTCCTTAGACTGTTTTTATGCATAACATTAGGACCCGAGAACCCCCTGCTAGATTATGACCATTGCAATTTTTAGATAGCTCATGTTACGAGCTTCGTTTTGATATGTGGTTCGTTCGATTCCGATGCACGGTTTAGGAGAAACGACCGTTTCAAGTAACGGCGTTTCGCGAACAAAACTTTTCCCCTCGCCTTACTTTGAAACAAAGGTTTAAGACCAAAAAGGGTTAATTAATGCATGAAACATTTATGGTAAGTGTGTTAGGCAGTTGGTAAGACACTCGTGAAGGAATCGCCTTAAAACTCGTAAAGGTTAAATTATTAAAAATGGTGGAGCCGAGGGTACCCGAGTGACTTAAGCGATTCAGTAAGCGCAAAACAAGCGTTAGAGTCTAAGTTAGTTAAAGTATAGATTTACAAGTGACTTTGGTTTAATTCCAACTTACTTGTTTTTTATAGGTTACCAGACTCGTTCCGAGCCTTTTATCACCCCAAGTCGCTCAGGCAAGTTTTCTACCAGTTATAACTGTTGTTGTGATGTATATATGTATTTGCATTATCTTGCGATAGATGCATGTTGGTTAATTAGCAAATGTTGCAATATATTGAAGCATGCTGCTATGGTATATATATATGCATGCCTGTTTCGTATTCTTTCCATATATATCTGTTGATTCAGTTGATAATACCTATGCTAGAGGATAGCGGTAATTTGCATATACCCTTAGTACAGGGACCCAAAGGTGAAAATATTTTCTAAAACCGGGAGTCGAGGATCCCGAGTAGATTTTGTATATATGGATATAAATATATATATATATATACTTATATATATATATATGGTCATAGTTTTCAAAACTATTAATCGAATAAGGTTTATTCGATAACTTTAACTTTATTTTATTATTGAATATTATTTCGAATATTATTCGAAGGCGTATGACTCCTTTATATTAAATAAATATTATTTTGAATATTCATTCGAGGACTTATGACTCCTTTTATTTTATTATATGAATATTATTTGAATATTAATTCGAGGGCTTATGACTCAGTTTATATTATTTAATGAATATTTTTGAATATTTATTTGAGGATCTATGACTCCGATTATTTGCTGAGATTTGTTCTTTATTTTATTAAAGAATAAGGTGTAAATAATCAAACTTATTTTCGATTATTCAAATAAAGATAGTACTTTCATATAAGTATATCTTTGGTTATTTAATACTCGTTTCAAGTATAAGTTTTAAAACTTCTACTTCAATTATTTTTATAAAGATTATTCTTTATGGGAATATTATTTAAATAATAATATTCAGTCATTTTCTAAATATTCTGGGGACTGATTTACTTCATTAAATCAGCTTTACTCCAAACACTCTATAAAGTGTTTTCGAGTCTTCAAAATGATTTTTAAAAGTTAGAGCGGATCCCAAAACTCATTTTTAAATTCAAGATCTTCCATTTTAAGGGGACTTGAATACTCGCTCAAAAATCTAAGGGATCCGGCTCTGTGGTGTATTTTATATTCGCAACAAGGTTGCAGTTTTGGTAAATGAATTGATTACTTACCCAACGTTCGGGAAGTAAGTCCATCTATCGAGTCGGCATAAGCAACATGGGCTCAGTGGGCGTCCATGATAGTGTAAGTGGCTCAGTGGGAGTCCATCAAATGCATAAGTGGTTGAGTGGCAGTCCAGCATAAGGTCCTATTGAGACCAGGGTGATGACCAGTGGGGAATTCGTCCATCTACTAGTAGAAAAGGTTACTTATGGGTATCTTTGCCTGATCAGCTAGATATCTGGTTTATGCCAAAATTCTTTTCCTTTCCAAATTTATTGGATATTTCAAACTCTGTTCATACTTTACATGACAGAGGTTTTCAGGAAATTGTATAAAGAAGATGTATATGTGGATATATATATATATATATATATATATATATATATATATATATATATATATATATATATATATATATATATATATATATATATATATATCAGAACTCAATGAAGTATATCATGACTTCATTTCCTTTAATAATATTTCAAAGATTTAATCTATTCAAATCTTGTCTTGTAGTCTCATCTATGTGATGAACTGTTGAAAACTCTTAATACTTTGAACAGTGGTAGTTCAAGTAGCTTTATAAATGATATAAGTGTAGGGAAGTATTTGGTAACTTCATCCCTTGTTTTTACTTATATCTAGTAAGTAATTATCTTACACTTGATAAAAGATTCTAGTAAGTATCCATTTAAATACTTATATTATTGTTATCACTACATATTATCTTGCGAGCTGTCAGGCTCACTCTTGCTTTATTTCTTCATCACACAACAACAGTTAGGAAAGATGGTCAGACTCCAGCAGACCCAGCGCAAGCGCGTGGGAAGCGTCCCGCGTCTTCCCGATGATGTTGTAGCTGCTATAGCTGCAGAGGTAGATCTATTGTAGATCAGACCATCATCTTTTGAGAATCAATTATGTATAATTATAATTTGTGGCAGATAATGGCAATTAACTGTAAATTTATCAAGTAATCATTTTGGGTTGTAATAACTTTTAAATTGTGGATTCAAAGACTTGTACTTATTTTAATTTCATCTCTGAGACTATAACGGGTTGTGGTGTGTGTTAGTGTGGGGTCACAACATAAGGTTATTTTTATTAATTAAGTGAAGTGATATTGTGGAAAGAAAGACCGTGACGACCCGGATCCCCGACCCCGGATCTGGGGGTGTTACATCAAATATATCTAACAATCTCCCCCAACTTGTAAATTATGCAAAATATACAAGTTAATAGATTTGATGATGTCAAAAATATTTTAAGTACAAATGCAATAAGAGTTTAACTAGATAACTAACTACAACTTACAGTCCTTGTAGCTTTTACCAATCTCACTGAGTCAATCTGAATTCAAAGTGATTCTTGACAAAGTTTGATATCAGCTTTTCTTCTTTATTCCTCAGGACTTGAGATAGTGTAGCTTTGACTTGCTTCAATTCTTCACCCTGACTTCCAATATAGTAGATTGCAGTCCTTAGAGCAGAGATATGGTTTCTTTCTAAACCATCACCCAGTCTTATTACCCTTGGATGAGAATAATCTTTATTGTAGCACAGACATTTCTCTTTCAGTATCACTTCAAGTTTAGTAGAATCCTTCTTCATTGGAATTTCACTTTCATCATCTTCAACTATGTTAGGAATGAATTCTGTAACCCTTGAACCAGAAATTCTCACTTTATCTCTTATGGTCTTTAATATGAAATTTGACTATCTCCTTGTAATATCAGACTTTATCTCTAAAAGATAATGAAAGAATTAAAGTTCTTTCAGGGATTTGTTCAACACATCTGATTCTGACATTTGATATGTCCTTCCATCTTCAAGAAATAGAATCAGATTTTGTTTGACATTATGCTTGTTATGAGCATCCAGTACCACTTGAACATAGATAACCTTATCAAGGTGTTTCTGTGTTCAAGAGGTCTGTCAATCAATAGAAATGGATCTCTAGTAGCAACTTCAACTCCTGTCTTGATCTTAGCTTCATCAAAACCTAGCCCCGCTCTGTCTCTTGGTTCTCTAGCATTTAACCCAATAGTCATGAAATTAGACAACAATTGGCTTTTCTTTGGATTTGATGGTTTGACATTTTTCCATAGAAGTTTCTTTTTATCAACTACTTTCATCTTGTCTAAATCAACTTGAGCACGGTCAGAGGTTGATTTCTTGATAACTTTATCAGAACTTGCTGTTTCTTCTGTAGCTTGCAGTTCTTCACTCTGAACAACTTGAGCTTTGTCAAAGGTTGTCTTAGATTCTTCAGTTATCTTCCTTCTTTTCAGAGTTTGAACAAATTCATCTTCAGCAAGTATCATCATGAACTTGAACCATTTTCCACACTGGTTTCATCAGGATTTGAGGAATTTTCATCTCTTGTGGCTTTATTGGTTCATCAATTTTTCCCTTTCCTTTATCTTTGGGATCTATCTCAATTTGTGATATAGACTTGGGCTTTGATGCCTCAGTATTTGATTTCTCCTTGATCACAGTGCCTTTTTCCTTAGGCCTTGGAGGTTTCTTTGCAACAGAATCTTTTTACTTTAGATTTGACTTCTCAGCTTTAAATCTAGCTTCTTCCTCCTTGAGATTTTCTAAATCCATTCCAGGATTATGTTTAAGAAATAATCTTCTAGGAATCTTTTCATCAAGTGTCTGAATCTTGGGATCCTTGTAGTAGACAGTAGTCTTCTTTCCCTTTCTTCAGAGTTTGCAAAAACTTCTGAGAGTCTTTACTTCCTCCTTGAATCAGAACATCAGAACTTGATATCAGATTTTGATTATCAGCACTTGCTATCATATTTTGAGTTTGAGCAGCTTCAGAACTTATCTTCTTTTGAGTAGAAGATTTGCTTGCATCAGAGTTTCCTAGAAGAAACCTTGCTGCTTTGCCCTTGACCTTGATCTTTTCCATGACCTCTACTCTTATCAGAGTTTCCCTGGTCATCACCTTTGTCATCCTTCTTCTTCAGTATTAGAGTAGGTGAGCATTTGGACTTAACTACCTTCTCCCCCTTTTTGGCATCATCAGGTAGTAGGAGAGAGAGAAGAAGTTCTACTGAAGATTGAATCTCATTCAATTGAGCTTTTTGAGAAGCTTTCTGCAGGACCTCAGTAATTTAGGCCTGTTGCTTATCCTGAATCTTCTCAATTGCTTCAACTTTTTCAGAAATAGGTCTGATAAACCTCTTTTTATCAAGCTTGGTCTCCATATCCAGCTTTTCAGCTTTTTCATGAAGTTTGTCAACCTTTTCATGAGTTTTAGAGTGTTGACCTTGAAGAGACTTGACACTTAGAGCTGTGACTTTGAGTTGAGTCTTGAAATCAGAACTTGTCATCAACTCATCAGCCTTAACAGTGTGCTCTGTCAGAACTTTAGAGCTTGGAATGAAATCAGTTTCATTCCACTTCTTGGTCCACTCCACTCCTTTGTGAGTATCTTCCCAAGGAATAGGAGCATCCTGTTCAACAGACTTTTGGATTAATGCCTCATTTCCAAGAATTAGAGCATTTACTGGAGATGACTCTCCAGAACTTGCAGAAAATCCATCATCTTCTGACAACACAAGAGTGTGTGTAACAGAAGGAGAGTCTGTACCAGCTTCATCTAAGTTCTGAGCATCAGAATTTATCTCCAGAATAAGAGTTGTTGGTATCTCAGCCTGTAAGATAGGAGAATTGACAGTAGATGGCTGAGCTGCTGTTGGAGCTTCCAGATAAAGAATGTTAGTCCCTTAACAATATAGCAAGAATTACAGAAGGGGGGTTGAATGAAATTCTTTATCTTTTTCTTGAAATAAAAATGTTCAACTCGATTATAGATATATCTGTTTTGATTAGCACAATGCGAAATATAAACTTTAATGAATCAAAACAAGAGTAATTAAAAACAAGAGTCTTTAAAAACTTTCTGGTGGATTTAAACAATTCCACCAGAGATATATATTAATATATCGAGAGAACTCTGTGTGCAGAAATGCTCACAGCTGCTTTTACAAGATAGAACAACTAAGAACACAGGAAATGCTAAAGATAGTGCTTACAAAGATTTCTCTGTGTTTGTTTTTAAGCTAACTTAGTTTTCTTAGTCATTGTTTTTATTTGCTACTCTCTTGGTTTATATATATATTACCAAGATTACAAAGTCAAAAGAACTGAATAAATATAAAATCTAACAGTCTTGATCTTTGCTGCTTTTCGTCCTCTATGACCCAGTTAATAGGCTTCCACAGTATTTGTATCCAATCTCGACAGCTGTGTGTCAGCTTTCACTGTTCAACTGATGTTTGAATCTTGATATTATCATCCGTCGACTTTCAGATCATCCGTCGATGACTTACTTGATCATCCGTCGACTGCTATGTTGAACATCCGTTGAAAGTCATTTGATCATCCGTCGAAACTTTGTTAAGCATCCGTTGATAGCTATTTTGGCACTTGACTTCATTTTACTTATACAGAATTACAAGACATTGCTTATGTACAGTTAATCAACCTATTCTGCATATCTAGTTAAAGTCAACATGACTTATATGCTACTACAGATTCTATACAAAGGTGCATACAACACTGTGCTACAAACTTATCATTATATAAGCTACTCACTCGATGGATAATAAATTACTCATCCGTCGGTACTCAAACTGAGTTATCCGTCGGGACTATAATTCTTATCCGTCGAGTGCTACATTATTTCACTAAGTAAAATCTACTTAGATGTTTTGTTTAGGTAATCATCAAGTGCACAACATATTCACAACAATCTCCCCCAATTTATGTCTACTGGAATTGTAGCCATAAATTAAGAGACACTTGATGATAACAAAACATCCTAACCATATATCTTTAAAGATAAGTAGATAAAACTGAAAGTGCTTCAATTTAAACAAGGTATACAAGGTTTGGCTCACAGTCAATTCAAGATGCTCCTCTAGCCTGAGAAGATTTTTCTAGTTCCTTGAAGGTCTGGATCTTCTTCCAAGCTTTCTGTTGTTTTCTTCAATTTGATTCTGGAGCTGTCTGTGGAATTCTAATTCATCAGATTCTGAGAGATCTAACATTTCTTGCATTTCCAAAAGAGTCTCATTGCTAGAGATACTCAATTGGTCTTCTAGTCTGAAGAATCTTCTCACACCCTTGTCATCTATGAATTCCATCAGCCAGTAGGGCCTTAGATGCACTCTTCTCCCTGTGTATGGGATGATAAGAGTTTTGGGTAGTGCATCTTTGGCTCTAACACTCCTTAGCTCTTCAATCTTCTTCAATACTAATCTTCTTGCAGTTACATTAAACCCAAAGTTTTTCTTGAAGGATGAATAGACTTTGATCAACACAGCTTGGCTTTCTTGAAGTATCCTGTGAAGAGGCCACTGAATCTCCCTTCCTCCTTTGTACTTGAATACCAACCTTTCAGGTAGGTTTCTGTATGCATCAATTGCCCTTACCTCATCCAGCTCCTCCAGATAAAGGTTTAGGTCTGAAAATTCCTTGATGTCACACAAGTACAAGTAGTCTCCCTTGTTGATCTTGGGTTGAGCTTTGACTACTGCCTTGGATTTGAGAGGTGACAGCTTCACTTTCTTGACTGCCCTTGATTTTGTCCTTCTTGGCTTGGTGAGAATTGGCAAGTTGAAGTCAGGAATTGGTAATTTATCCCACTCTATTGGCTCATCCTTTGGCATAATAGGCTCTCCATGTATATTCCTGTAGGGGTCCACCACCCTTATGTCTTCAAATACCACAGAGGGCTTTGATGCTTGAGTTTCAGCTTTAGTGGATTCCATTGGAAATTGATCTTCCAATTCCTTGTTTACAATATCCAACTTTTTTTTGTTCTTTTAGCCAATTCTTTCTTTCTTGGAGATTTCTTCTGTTCTTCAGTCTTCTTCTTTGATCCAGTAGCTTGAGTTGGTTGAGAGGGAATTTGTTGAGAAGAATTTACAGCCTGTAGCTTGGTCAGGATAACAAACTGTTCTTTCTTTTGTTTAGACTTCTTTGCATCTAGAGCAACTTGCCTCTTTTCCTGCTTCAATCTGGCTTTTTCTTCTTCCTTTGCTTGAGCAAATTGTGGATGTCCAGCTACCACAAAAATTTCCTTCCCATTTCTGAATATCTTTGCAATTCTCTCTCTTGAGGCTGAATTAGCTGGATCTTTGTAGAGAAGAATAGATCTTGACATAAGCTTCTTTTCATCAGGCTTGGGTGTCTCATACACAGTATCCATAGGGTTCTTCAAAGATGACTTTGGATAGTTTGCCCTTGGTTTAAGAATCATCTCAACCTTTGTAGTCTTGATGCAGGAAGATTGTCCTTTCTCCAGATAGTTCATGCTCATCTCATTCACATTGATTGGCTTGACAAGAGAGTGATGGATTGCTGACTGATCTGGTTCCTTGACTAATTGAAACTTTCTCTGTATTTCCTCATCAATCTTTTTCCAGTTGATCAGAGTCAACTCTTCTTTATCAGCATCTTTCAAACTTGCTGCTGCTGCATTTATAAGATCTATACCATCTGCAACTGATGTCTTGGAGATATTAATTGAAGGTACAATTACTTTGCTGATTTGAACTACAATGTTCTCCCTCTTAGTTGGTCCTTTCTCCCCCTTACTTGATTCTCTCACCCCCTTTTTGTTATCATCAAGTGAAGGAGTTAGGCCTTGTGCTTTAGCCAGTTGCATGAGAAGATTTGTCTGAGTCTGTTGATTTTGAAGAAGTAGGGCCACTGAATCCTCAATAATTTGAACTCTGGTCTCCAGCTTGGCTATCTTCTTCTCAGAATCTGATTCTCTTCTCAACCTTTGTAATAAATCATGCATGATACCATATGGCATTAGTGAATCCAGTTTCTCAGAGTTGTATGTCTTTAAGTCAGCTATCTCCTTTTTTAATTCATCCACACTGATATTCTGTCCGGAGTGTTGGATCTTCATTAAGTGCAAGGAGTCTAGATGAGCTTTAAGAATAGCCTTGGTACCTGCATCTGAAACTTCCTGAAGGGCTTGCTGAATAGCTGTTACTTGTCTTACCAAGGACACCTCAAATTGTCCTGGTGTAAAGTCCTTTGCCCATGCCCATTCAGGTAAACTTAAAGCAGAACTTTGGCCTTCAGCTCCCCCTAAGTTCATGCTTCTATTCAAAGAACTAGAGTCATCATCATCAAAATTTACTCCTAATTCTTCAGATGGCTCTCCAGCTTGAGGAGGCATCCTGTTGACAGCAGCTTTATCTCTTTGAAGAGATTCTGTGGTGTGCACTAAGTGTAAAGTCTGCTCTGCCTCCACATTGCCCTGAGCAGCCAACAGTTGATAGGCTGAAACAGGGTGAATAAAAGTGTCAGCATCCAAGGAAATGTTATCAATTACAGCTTTGTAATGTTGCTGAAATTATCTTTCCTTTTCAGCATCATCCACAATCATTGACTCACTAGCAATGGCTGGCTCCATCCTTATTGCTCCAGTACCTGCTTTTCTCTCATATTCTCTCTTTTGTTGCATCAGGGTCTCACCCTGGCTCCCCACCCTCACACCCTCACCTTCACCTACTAAGGTGGGACTCCTCTCACTCACTTTTGCCAATCCTGAATGAATGGATTGTTGAGATTCACTCTTTTCCTCTCCTTTTGCCTGGGAGCAACCCAGTCTCTCACTCAATACACTCTCCTCTCTCAGTCCTAAGAGTGATTGTATTACCACCAAATCTTCTGTACTTGAAATTATTGAAGTTTGAAGTTGTGCAGAGACACTCGACGGATAAATGATATCCGTCGGGTGAGTGGTAAAGCAATCCGACGGATAACTGCTGTTAAGCTTATCCTCGGGATACAATCACTACTCGACGGATGAGCAATATCCATCGAGAGAGTAGAAATGAATGAAGTGGGAAGAGAAACTATTGTTGACTCTGTGTTGATTGAAGTTATATGAGGCACAGATGTCACAATAGAATCAGAAAGAATTGGCAAGTGAGCCAACAGGTCATCTAAAAGATGATGCTCACTTGCACTAGATTTTGGCTTCCCCAACAGAGTTAAAGAAGGGGAATCAGGAATTGAAGTGTTTATCATGTCCACTTCCAGTGAGTTGGTTGGTGAGTATTGTGTTTCACTGACTTCTATCAAGAGAGATTTTGGCTGTGACTCCACATTTATTGGAGCCACATCAATCTGAATTTGAGAAGGTGCAGGGACTGTGTCTTTAGCACCAGTTTGCACTAAGTGTGTGTCCTGTGCATCCCCAGTTGTTTTGGATTTCTTCTTTCTAGTGTAAGTTTGGTGTAGGCTTGTGTCCCTAACCCTCTTGGCCTGTGCTCTTGGATGAGAGCTTTGTTCAATAGCCACATCCTTTTGGGAGGATGCAGCTAGAAATGAGCTTCTGTCCTTTTTAAGCACTGCAGTTTGTTGGGAAACTGCAGTGTGGCTAGGCTGGGATTCACTTATCTCTCCAACCTTATCCTTGGGGTTTCTTTGATGTTCACCCCTTCCCTCACCTATCTTACCCTCCTTCACACTCCCCTCTTTGTGTTTGGTAGGATTTTCAACTGGTACCTTTTGAGAGATACCAGAGGGGGTTTTCTTTGATTTGGATTTAAGAATTGCAGTTGTTTTGGCAACTTTGGTAGGCAACTGTTTGGTCATTGTCACAGTTGCCATAGCTATGCCTGAAGTCAAAGAAATAGAAGGGATTGGAATAGTTGAGAGTGTAGATGAACTTACCTCACTTACCTGAGGTACCAACATTACAGGAAAATAGAATATTGGCACATCCTTGTGATGGTTGGCTCTGTTCAGATCTGCAATGATTCTTCTCTCTTGAACCCAACAAGCTAATTTGTTGGTTGGGTTCTCAAGTTCAATCTCTTCACAAAGATGGTTAGCCAAAAACATAAAAAATCTAGCATAGTAAATATTCTTTCCTCTTTTGGCTAAGTCACCTAGTTTGTAACCTAACTCATACACAACCAGATCACTTAAGTTATAATATTTGTCTGTAACTAGCATGTATAGCATGTTAAGCATGGAAATGTTCACAGAATCAAAATTACTGATTTTTCCAGAAAAGACCTTAGTTACTACATCACACAAGTAACTCCATTCCTTCCTAAGACCTAGTCTTCTAATTTCACTTAGTTTTGCAGTAGGAAGTGCATAATGAATGGAATTTAGCATATTGACAATATTAGTGTCAGTGTGTGGTGCAGTAACATTGTCATCAGGAATCTTGAAACATGCTTTTATGACATCACTATTGATACAGAAAACATTACCTTTGATGGTCAGAGTGATGGTTTTGTCAGTAGAGTTGTAGATTGCTGTTGTCCACATCTCTTCAACAACTTCACAATAAATTATGGGTGATTCCAGCATAGCAAAACTTAACTTGCAGTTCTTCACGAAGTCCATCATCTTATGATAGTCTTCAAATTGCTGAATCCCCTTATTGACCAAGGCAGTGAAGTTGTTCTTCTCATAGATGAACCCAGTCTGTGACATGATCTTTACTACGGGTGCCATTGTTAGGGAAGAAAAGCTTGAAGAGAAAGAGGATTTTTGCTTGAGAGAGAGTGAAATAAGATAGTTGAATTTGAGAATGATAAAAGAAAATGATTAGAATGAAATAGGCTTTTATACTTTGCTCAAACTCAACGGATAAAAATAATAAAGAGAAATAAATTACCCAATAGAAACTGCCTAAAATTACCGTTTTAAAATAAACTTTAAAAATTCCACCCATTATCCGTCGTGTAATGCTTATAAACTGTAAGTATACTCGATGAATAATGTTCAGGGAATTAACGGTTAAGAATTAGACACTTCGACAGATGAGGATAAAATGTTATCCGTTGAGCTTTAAAATATTCCAGAAAAGTAATTGATTTTTATTTACAATTTGTATATCGACGGATGACTCAACCCGATGGATAATGGTCATCCGTCGAGAGACAAATTTTGACTTAGCCAAAATTTCATCCAAGACTAAAAATCAATTAAATTTCTGGCTCCTTTTCAACTTGCAAGAATAATTCAGATAAATTGAAGAGTAATTAAGCATACCTAACTCACTTACCAACCTAGAAAAGGTGGATTCATCCAGTGGCTTGGTAAAAATATCTGCAAGTTGCTTCTCACTCGGAACAAAATGTAACTCTACAGTACCATTCATTACATGTTCCCTTATGAAATGGTACTTGATGTCTATATGCTTTGTCCTTGAATGTTGCACTGGATTTTCAGTGATGGCAATTGCACTTGTGTTGTCACAGAAAATAGGAATCCTATCAATTTGCAAACCATAGTCTAGCAATTGATTTTTCATCCATAAAATCTGTGCACAGCAACTGCCAGCAGCAATATATTCAGCTTCAGCTGTAGAAGTAGAAACTGAATTTTGCTTTTTACTGAACCAGGACACAAGCTTGTTTCCTAAAAATTGACAGGTTCCTGTTGTGCTTTTTCTATCAATTCTGCAACCTGCATAATCTGCATCTGAATAACTAGTTAGATCAAAACCAGAATCTCTAGGATACCAAATGCCAAGGTTTGGTATTCCTTTGAGATATCTGAAAATTCTTTTAATAGCTATCAAATGAGACTCTCTAGGATCATCCTGAAATCTAGCACACAAACATGTAGCAAACATTATATCTGGCCTACTGGCTGTTAAGTACAGAAGTGAGCCAACCATGCCTCTATAACTTGAAATATCCACAGACTTTTCAGTAGTGTTTAGTTCAAGCTTAGTTGCAGTGGCCATGGGAGTTTTTGCAAATGTGCAATCCATTAGATCAAACTTCTTTAAAAGATCAAAAATATATTTAGTTTGACTAATGAATATTCCATCACTAACTTGCTTAACTTGTAAACCAAGAAAGTAAGTTAGTTCTCCCATCATACTCATTTCATACTTGCTTTGCATCAGTTTGGCAAACTTTTTACAAAGTTTTTCATCTGTAGAGCCAAAGATAATATCATCTACATAAATTTGAACAAGTATGCTAGAGCCATTCACATTTCTGAAAAATAAAGTTTTATCTACAATACCTCTTGTGAAGTGATTTTCCAAAAGGAACTTTGATAAAGTGTCATACCAGGCTCTAGGTGCTTGCTTCAATCCATAAAGTGCTTTTAATAGATAGTAGACATACTTTGGGAAATTTGGATCTTCAAAGCCAGGAGGTTGACTTTCATACACTTCTTCCTCCAAGTCTCCATTCAGAAAGGCACTTTTGACATCCATTTGATAGACCTTGAAATTGGCATGGGGTGCATAGGCTAAGAAGATTCTGATGGCTTCAAGTCTTGCAACAGGAGCAAATATTTCATCAAAATCTATCCCTTCTTGCTGACAATAGCCTTTAGCAACCAATCTTGCTTTGTTCCTTACTACTATGCCATTTTCATCCATCTTATTTCTGAATACCCATTTGGTGTCTATTGGATTCTTTCCTTTAGGCTTGGGTACCAGCTTCCATACTTTATTCCTTTCAAATTGGTTTAGCTCCTCCTGCATAGCTAAAATCCAATCAGGATCTAATAAGGCTTCTTCTACCTTCTTTGGTTCTTCCTTAGACAGGAAGCTGCTGTATAGACATTCTTCTTGAGTTGCTCTCCTGGTTTGAACTCTGGAAGAAACATCACCAATAATCAGTTCAAAGGGGTGATCTTTTGTCCATTTTCTAGGTTGAGGTAGATTAGCCCTAGATGAAGAGACCTCAATGTTGTCTTGATGTGTGATTGAGTTTTGATTGCTAGAAACTCCCCCTGAGTTTGTGGATCTTTGATTTGAAATTGGGGTACTTTCCATGGGTGATCTGCCTTGACTTCCTGCTCCTTTTGATAACCCGACGGATGGTGAATTTTGAGTACCGATGGATGAGGCAGGTTGTCTTCCGACGGATAATACAGATTGCCTTCCGACTGATGAAGCATTATGTAACTCGACGGATGTTGAGTTTTGTGCTTCATTTGTAGTAAATTTGTCTGCATTATCCTTAGACACTGTTTCTTGATCACTTTCATCATTACTTTCTTCACTGACCATCTCAACATTGTCGAATTTGAGGCTCTCATGGTAATCTCCATCTTTTAGTCCTTCAATCTTTTTATCATCAAACACAACATGTATAGATTCAACAACAATGTTGGTTCTTAGATTGTAGACTCTATATGCTTTACCAACGGCATATCCAACAAAAATCCTTCATCTGCTTTAGCATCAAACTTCCCATTTTGATCAGTTTGATTTCTCAGAATATAGCATTTACAGCCAAAGACATGAAGAAAGTTCAGAATTGGCTTCTTGTTCTTGAACAATTGATAAGGTGTCTTGCATTTTGCTTGATTAATCAGAGAGATGTTCTGAGTGTAGCATGCAGTGTTGACAGCTTCAGCCCAGAAATATGTTGGTAATTTTGATTCTTCAAGCATTGTCCTTGCAGCTTCAATAAGAGATCTATTCTTTCTTTCCACTACTCCATTCTGTTGTGGAGTCCTTGCTGCTGAAAACTCATGCAGGATCCCATTTTCCTCACAGAATGCTCTCATGACATAGTTCTTGAACTCAGTTCCATTGTCACTCCTGATTCTTCTAACTTTGAAATCAGGATGATTGTTAACTTGCCTTATGTGATTGATGATGATTTCACTAGCTTCATCTTTGGACTTTAAGAAATAGATCCAAGAGAACTTTGAGAAATTATCTACAATTACTAGGCAAAATCTTTTCTTTGAGATTGACAAAACATTGACTGGTCCAAACAAATCCATGTGAAGCAGTTGCAGAGGTTCTTCAATTGCTGAATCAAGTTTCTTCCTGAATGATGCTTTAATTTGCTTCCCTTTTTGGCAGGCATCACACAGTCCATCCTTTGTAAACTCCACCAGAGGAATGCCTCTAACTAGCTCTTTCTTTACCAGCTCATTCATGGTCTTGAAGTTCAAATGGGATAGCTTCTTGTGCCATAGCCAACTTTCATCTTGACTTGCTTTACTGAGAAGACAAGTTACAGATTCTGTTTTATTTGAGTTGAAGTCAGCTAGATACACATTTCCTCTTCTCACACCAGTGAGAACTACTTTGTTGTTTTGATTATTAATCACAACACAGGTTTCTTTGTTGAAGGTTACTGAGTTGCCTTTATCACAAAGCTGGCTTATACTTAACAGATTGTGTTTGAGACCATCCACTAAGGCAACCTCTTCAATGATGACATTGTCCTTTGAAATCAAACCATATCCCACAGTATAACCTTTGCTGTCATCTCCAAAAGTGATACTTGGGCCAGCTCTCTCTTCAAACTCTGTGAGCAGGGTAGAATCACCAGTCATGTGTCTTGAACAACCACTATCCAAGTACCAAAGATTCCTTCTGTTTCCCTGCACACATCAAATCAAATCAAGTTGATTTTGGTACCCAAGTTTCCTTAGGTCCTGCCTTGTTAGCTTTCTTCTTCTGTTTCTTAGGTTTTAACTCATTTGACTTAGGAATTTCAGATTCTTCCTTAGTCATTTGGGTTGGGCCTTTGAAACCACTAGATGCTACAGAATTATTATGTATGTTATGGCTAACAGGAAATGGCATGCTTGGTGCAAACATGTTATTCCAGTAAGGCATGCTAAATGGCATTTGAGGCATATTGTATGCAGCATAATATGGATTAGGTGCAAATGGCATATTAGCATACTGTGCATTCATGTTCTGTGTAGGCATAGCATTAACAGGCATAGGAGGCATGGCATTCATGTTAGAGAATTGAGGCTGAACAGACATGGAAGTAGGCATGGAAGATTTGCAATTAACAGACAAATGATTTACACTACCACATTTGACACAGATTTTTCTAGGAGCATATTTGTCAGGTGTGTAGTTGTTATGTTTGTTAATCCCTACTTTACCATTCCTATTGTTTTTCCTTTTAGTTTCTATTTTTACCTCTATCTTCTCAAGTCTGTCACTCAACTGTTTGACAGTCATGTGACCAACATTAGCCTTCTTCCCTTTCTTGGCTTGACTTGACTCCCCTGAAATAAAGTTCTTGGAAACAGACCCATACTTTTCATTTAGCTTGGTTAATTTGGCTTTACTAATGGGTTTGTTCACAGCCGACGGATGAGGAGTTTTATCATTCGACGGTTAACACATTTTGTTGTCCGACGGATAGTCCTCATCATCCGTCGAGTCTACATCTGTCAGCAATCCATCTACCAAAATAGGTTCTAGTTTCTCCTTATTCTTTTTCCAGGCTTCATCACAAAAGGACTCAATTCCTTGAACCTTGGTGATTTGAGCATGAACATCTCTGGATGTTTTCCATGCTTTAATCACCTCCTGTTCACGATCGAGCTGCTTCTTTAAAATTTCTTCCTTTTTCAAGGGCTCAGTTAATTCCTCCTTAGCAATTCTACACTCAATTTTTAGTTTCTCAAACTCAACAAACTGAGACTCAAGCACATTATTCCTCTCACTCAAAAACAAGTTGTTTTCTTTGATTTAGCATTTTCTTTAGTGAGGGATTTAAGTGTAACACGCAAATGATACAATTCTGTAGACATGTCATTTATTGCATCATTACACTCAGCTTTAGATAAATGTGCAAGGTTTGTAGTATTTACCTGATTACTTGAGGAACTTGTCTCTGTTTCATCAGACTTGGCCATAAGGGCTAGATTGACATAGCTGATCTCCTCATCTTCATCCAAACCATCAGCTGCCCAGTCATTCTCTTGTGTAATAAAAGCCCTTTCCTTCTGTTTGAGTAGGTCAAAGTATTTTTGCTTATAATCCACAGACTCAAATCTCTTCTTACTAGAATCTGACTTTCTACACTCATTTGCAAAATGCCCTGCCAAGCCACATTTGAAACACTTGAATTTTGACTTATCCACCATGTTTCTATTTGGCTTGGCAGCTCCAAAGTTCTTCTTGAACTTGAGCTTGGCAAATCTTCTTGAAAGGAATGCTAGGTGCTCATCAATGTCCTCCATGTCATCTTGACTCAAAGAATCTTCACTTTCTGCAGCTAGCCCTTTACCCTTGCTTTCACAGGCCTTTGAAGTTGATTTCACAGCTTCCATCTTCACTTCCTTCTCCTTTTCCAGTTCAGCAACTAGTGCAATGGATCCTCCTTTCTTCTTTCCTCTCTCCATTCTTTCATCCTGCTCTATTTCAAGCTCATAGGTCTTCAGAATGCCATACAGTCTCTCCAAAGTAAACTCGTTATAATCTTGTGAGTTTCTCAATGAGACTGTCATTGGTTTCCATTCCTTTGGAAGAGATCTGAGAAATTTCAGATTGGAGTCTTTAGTCTGATAGACTCTTCCATGCAATTTAAGAGCATTTAGTAGCTTTTGGAATCTACTAAATATGTCAGTGAGTGACTCACTTTCTTCATTGTGAAAATGCTCATATTGCTGAATCAAGGAGCTGCATTTTATTTTCTCTTACTTGCTCAGTACCATCACAGATTATCTGTATTGTGTCCCAAACTTCCTTGGCAGTCTTGCAGTTGATGATGTTATCAAACATATCTGCATCAACACCATTGAACAGAATGTTCATGGCCTTTTTATCTTTCCTGACTTGTTCAAGATCAGGATCAGACCATTTATGCCTTGGCTTTGGAACTGATGGTTCATTTCCTGTTGCAGCTCTCATTGGAACATGAGGGCCTCTTTCTATGCAGTCCACATAGGCCTCATCTTGAGAAAGCATATGAAGATGCATCTTTACCTTCCAATGATGGTAATTATCTTTATCCAGAAAAGGAATCTTAATTCCAACATCTTTCTTGTTCATCTTGCTGAATTATTTTGATCTTTAAACTCTTTGTAGATTAAGAGCTTGCTCTGATACCAATTGTTAGTCCCTTAACAATATAGCAAGAATTAAAGAAGGGGGGTTGAATGGAATTCTTTATCTTTTTCTTGAAATAAAAATGTTCAACTCGATTATAGATATATCTGTTTTGATTAGCACAATGCGAAATATAAACTTTAATGAATCAAACAAGAGTAATTAAAAACAAGAGTCTTTAAAAACTTTCTGGTGGATTTAAACAATTCCACCAGAGATATATATTAATATATCAAGAGAACTCTGTGTGCAGAAATGCTCACAGCTGCTTTTACAAGATAGAACAACTAAGAACACAGGAAATGCTAAAGATAGTGCTTACAAAGATTTCTCTGTGTTTGTTTTTAAGCTAACTTAGTTTTCTTAGTCATTGTTTTTATTTGCTACTCTCTTGGTTTATATATATTACCAAGATTACAAAGTCAAAAGAACTGAATAAATATAAAATCTAACAGTCTTGATCTTTGCTGCTTTTCGTCCTCTATGACCCAGTTAATAGGCTTCCACAGTGTTTGTATCCAATCTCGACAGCTGTGTGTCAGCTTTCACTGTTCAACTGATGTTTGAATCTTGATATTATCATCCGTCGACTTTCAGATCATCCGTCGATGACTTACTTGATCATCCGTCGACTGCTATGTTGAACATCCGTTGAAAGTCATTTGATCATCCGTCGAAGCTTTGTTAAGCATCCGTTGATAGCTATTTTGGCACTTGACTTCATTTCACTTATACAGAATTACAAGACATTGCTTATGTACAGTTAATCAACCTATTCTGCATATCTAGTTAAAGTCAACATGACTTATATGCTACTACAGATTCTATACAAAGGTGCATACAACACTGTGCTATAAACTTATCATTATATAAGCTACTCACTCGATGGATAATAAATTACTCATCCGTCGGTACTCAAACTGAGTTATCCGTCGGGACTATAATTCTTATCCGTCGAGTGCTACATTATTTCACTAAGTAAAATCTACTTAGATGTTTTGTTTAGGTAATCATCAAGTGCACAACATATTCACAACAAGAACAATAGGAATATTCAGATTATGAATATCTATATCAGAACTTGTGCCTTGTTCTTCATTATTATCTGTAGCTTTGATTGGAGAGACAGGAGGTGTAAGCACTGTGTCTGGAACAATGTCTTGAGCTTGAGTTGGGATGACAAGCTTCAATTACAATTGGCTTTGAGATCAGAGATTCATGATCCCCTTCTTAGCTTCTTCAGTATCCTCTGATGGAGGCTTAGCCATATGCCTTCCTGCCCTCATTTTCTTTAATCTCCTTGATAGAGAAGGAGTTGCCTTTGCAGCATCAGAACTTACAGTTCTCTTTCTCTTCAAAGTATTAGAACCCTCAGCTTCAACATTTATCTGATGGGTTGACCCTTCAACTTCTAATTCTTTCTGAAAAATCACATTTTTAGCTTCAATAGTCACATGTTCTGATGCATGAACCTGTGCTTCTTCATTATCCTCAGATTCATCCCTTACAATCATCCTTCTTCTCCTTGGTGGAGATATAAGAACAGACTTTGCTCTTTTAGGTTTAGAAGATGAAGGTCTGATGGTAGGTGCTGATGGTTGTTGTTGTTGGGATTGATATGGTTGGAAGTATGTTCTGATGGTAGGTGAGTTGGTTGAGGTTGAGAGGTAGTTGGTTGTGTAGTGGTTGGAGGTGCTGATGGAGGTTGGGATGGTTTTGAACATCAGGATATATGGTCGAATAGGTGATTGGGTCAGAGTTTACTAAAACTTGTTTGACTGATTGTGAAATTTGGAGAGGTCTCAAAACAGTTTTCTTATTATCAGTAGATAATAAGTCAGTTAAAAGCTCTTTTAGCAAGTTTAAATGGTTCAATTAACTCACTTGCTAGTTGGGGTGCATCAGAACAACAGAAACTGTATATAAGCTGACAGAATCTAGCAAAATAGACTGTATTACTATCTTCTGTTATCCTATCACCTATGAATCCTAAAACAACATTTGCATAATCAAAATGTGTTTGATTCAAGAGAGCATAGCCGATTTGCTGACTCAGTATGGGTATAGCATCAAATTGAAGCACTTGTTGGCAAAGGCCTTTGTGAAATCAAAGAAGAAACTCCATTCCCTCCTGATGTGAGGTCTCTTCAATTGATCTAGCTTTGCCAAAGACTTCTCATAACCAGGTTGACCATTATCTGTTGAAGAGCAGGCTCCTCAACTGTTGAACTGTAAACACAGTTTTCTGGCAAATGTAAAGCCTGTCTAACTGTAGCCAAAGTCACCATATGATCATCCTCCCCTGTTGTGAAGATAATACTAGGGGACCCATGTGCACCACCATCATCACACACACCACACCTTAAGAACTCCAACACTTGAGTTTCTGAGATTGCTTCTGGTTGGGTCAAAGCATACCCAATTTCACTTCGAGACAAAAAGTCTTGGATGAAGTGAAGTTCTGATGGAGATTCATCCTTGCTCAGAATAACCAAGTAGTTGTTAGGAACAAATTAGCTCCATTGAAAACGATGTCTTTTGGTGCCATTTCTGTTAAGAATTAAGTGAGAAAAAGAGTGTACATAAAGTGTTTGATAAAATGCCTGTGAAAAATAGAGCTTCAGTGAATATTAGCGGGTGAGAGAAAATAAGGGAGATGAGAGAATGAGAAAAGTAGGTAAATGATTAGAAAATCTTTTAACTTCCTTATTTATACAGCCCATGTGATAACAGCTATATTTTTGAAGCATGGCAGACAATTTACACCTGGCAACATGTGAACAATCAGTAAATAGTTAAAGCAGGAGTTAGTGGGCACGAGAAATAAGCAGTAATTATTGTGCACATGCAGTTTTTCTAGATTAACACGTTCCCCACTAAACAAATGATTATGACTGTTTTTATCTCACTTAAATATATTCTGATAAAATATGACCGTTCAGTATATACCACAAATAAGTCAAGTAAATAAATAATACCACGTAAGCATCAGAGTTTCCAGCAGGATTTAATATCAGAAACTTGACTATTATCAGATTTTAACGGTCATCAGAACATGGCTTTTGTACTCAAAAAGTGAATGTCTGTTTCTGTGATTCTTCATACACATGCTTACTTGGTTCTTCAGAGTTAATCATAAAAAATTTCATCAGAACTTGTCCTCATAATTTATGCAAATGACACTTAACTGTTTGTCTGAAAAACTTAATCACCGTAGTTATTTTCATCATTAATATGGAGTGAGAGTGTGTGCATTAGCAAAATATCAGATAAAGATTAAAGTCTGATAAACTTCAGTACATCTTAGAAATAAGGCATAACTAAGAAAATGCTTAAAATATGTCATTAATAATGAAGTCTACTATAGAATAAATTTATGCAAGAATCCACCTCAACTGTTGTGCTCATTTTATGCATCATTTGTAATTCCTTTTTACAGTGGCTTCTCAGTGTAAGTGAGTCACAACTGCTATCAGAATTTATGCTATAATCAGAGTATTTCTCCAGTAATCAGGAATGTGAAAAGTCACCAAGAAAAATTTATTGCTTTTCTAATGCATATTACCTAATACCAGCAATGCACTTGGGTCTTCCCTTTCACATATTTACTCTAGATCTCAAAGAGTACCTGACTTCAATATTCTTTTCTTTTCTTTTTTTCTTGTAAGTGAGGCTTATCAAGCATGTGGTTCATCCTTAAGATTTACTGACATCAGAATTTGACAGATAAGAAGCAAAAATCTAGTTTGTGACTTAGTAAAAGATACACAAAATAAATTTGACTAAGCTCATCATCAAAATTTGCTTTGTGTTAATGAATTTCCACATAAATAACTAATTCAACATGGGATTGCTAGTATGTTAAGACTACTAGGTCAGCATTTAGCACAGTAATCCTCATTGGATTGAATAGTCAAAGAACATTCAAAACCACTATCAGAGTATATAAATCACATCAGATAAAAATTAGTATTACTATATTACAATTTAAAACACCGATTACATAGAGATAAGATAACTGTAAACACTGATCATAAAGTCTGATGCATGAGAGTAAAAACTACGTATATTTTTAGAAAGAACTGAAACCATTTGAAGTTCATTTACCAGTCTTGTAAAAGTAGCTTCAATAGTGGTTTTTTGAAGATATCTGAGTGTTGATCAGTTAGAAAAAATGCAATTCCACTATACCTTCATCAATGTTCCCTTATGAAATGGTACCTAATGCGGATATACTTGTCATTGAGTGTTGAACTGGATTACCTGTCATAGCAATAACACTTTGATTATCACAGTAAATAGGTATTTAGAAA